>NW_020954556.1:13597984-13653092 GCF_900497805.2 Vombatus ursinus
GAAGGAAGGAAGGAAGGAAGGAAGGAAGGAAGGAAGGAAGGAAGGAAGGAAGGAAGGAAGGAAGGAAGAAAAAAAGGAATGTCCTTTATGTCCCTAATATCAACATGTCCCTAATTTCCAGTTTTCCTCCATAGAGAATTATAGCATTTTTTTCCCTGCAATCAAGGTCTCTTTTAATTTGGTGAGGTTTAATGCTTTTGCGGTTATGAATGATATCTGTCCCTGACTCCATTGCTGTTCCTATATGTCTGTTCTTTAGAATTAAGCTTCTCATACAGCAACTCTGTATTACTTTCTTGAATGCATGTACTACTCATGTGTCCATCCAAATCAGTTTTAGCATGAACTACCTCTGTCTCATTGAATGAACTCTGCTAATGAGTTTCAGACATCAGGCTATCTTGATGACTATTCCTCTAATTCTATGTCTTTATCGATGGAATGTGTTTTTCTAAAATTCCATTTATTAGGAGGTTTTTTTTTGATTCTATCCCCTGAGACTCGCTGAGCAGTGTGGTTCTTGATTTACTTCTGTTGGTCACATATTAAAATGGAGTTAGTCAAAGTTGGATTTTTTGGAGCTTGACCTCTCTTTTTTGGATATTTGGTCTACCTCTCAAATTTTTTTTTTTTTTACTTTTTTAGTGACTGTTAGCAATTCAGCTATTTAAATTCTCTTGAAAATTACTAGTTGTGCAGCAAATCCTTGCATTTTGGTTGCAGGGAAATGACAGTAGAAGCAACCAATTTTCCCATTATTTCTCATCAACCACAGAAGTTTCAATATCTGCTAGTCTCCTTGAGATTTTGCTTATGTTCTGGTTCCTATCTGTTACACAGTAGAGATTTCACCCCTTAGGCTACTCTCTGGAAGTCCTTTTCATTGTTCATTTGAGTCCTGGACCATAGCAGAAGTGGTAGCAATGGAAACTATACCCATAATTCTGTTCAATCCAGTCTACTTCACAGAAACCTGGAAGTTTGTATTCAGTGGTAGCTGCCACTTGCAGATGTCCACAAGTCTGGTTCCTCTGGGAGCCATCTATCTTCTCAGCCACTTCCATGATGATTAGGATGTGTGGATCCCAAGGGCAAAAGGAAGAAGAAGCAAAATTTCAGTTTACAGATATTTCTTTTCCCACCTCCATATCTTGCCATAATGACTTTCTGCCCATTGAAAATGAATGAACATTCTCTAAAACTTTTGGTGATCGGAGAAAGGCAATTAGACTCTTATGAATGGAAGGATTATTAGAAATGTCTTTGCTAGTATCTCTTTTCCCACATCATTATTGCACCTGATATCCTGATATCCTGAGATAAAGGGACAAGGTATGTGTATGTACAATATGGAGACACAAGTGAATTCCCTATGATAATCTGATCATTCATTATTCTTCACTTTTGTTATACGATAAACCCATTTTTTGTTGTCATGTATTTTTTTGGTGGCATCTTTTTTTTTTAATTGGATCTCCTTATAATTCCTTGTCTTTAATGCACTGCAACATACTCATGGACACTGTTTAACATCACATAATTGCCCTTTGAATGATATTAAACTTCCAGTCTTCAGAAATTGTGATTTTATATGACTTGCTAGTTTGTGTTATTTCATGACTTAATATTTAGGGCAAAAGTAATATCAAGATCAGTGTCAGGAAGCTTAACTCATAGAATTAGTTGAGATTTGTGAAAAAAAAGTGTTAAGGATGAGAAGAAGGGCTTTTAAAGCTATATTGGTGTCAAGAAAGAGGTTGGCAAATAGGTCTGCTATTTGGGTTGGGTGGGATAAGGATTAGGTGACAACAAAAGCAGAATTTCTCTACTCCTGTTATGCTTATCTCTTCTCTACAATCAAGAACTATCATCAGACTGGGAAGACTGGGAAAAAGGAAATTTGAGAGGGAATTGAAATTAAACCGAGTGAGGAGATAGAACAGTTCACTGTGCTCATGAAGTTCAATTCAGCTCAGATGAATGGCAATCCAGGATGTTGAAAGTTGCTTATGTCATAGCTAAATCAGTGTCAGTGATATTTGAGGAACTCAGGATAACTGGAGAAGTTAAAAAAAAAACTAGAGATGAAAATATGTTTCTTCAATTTATTAAAAGGATAAAAGGTAGATTAAATTAACTGTAGAATAGTGAGCATTACCTTTATTCCTAGAATAATTGTAGGATGGAATACCATAAAGTAGATGGTTTGCAAAATTTAAATGAGATGTAGGGATTACTAAGAATCGGTATGGGTTCACTATTGAAAGGATCCCTGGACTTACAGTTCAAAACCTTGGGTTCAAATCCATGCTTTGCCAACCTCTGTGATTTTGGACAAATTGCTTAACTTCTTGAGCTTTTGGTTTCTTCATCTGTAAAATATAGAGCATGATCCAGATGATCACTAAGGACACTTTCATGTCTAGCAATCTAGGAATCAAAGCAAAGCCAAACTAACCATATTTCCATTTGTGACAGCATTATTAGATCAGGAGAGACCATAGATATAGCATACCTGGAACTCATTAAGGCATTTGGCAAAAGCCCTCATTCTCTACTTATGAACAAGATAGAAATATATGGGTGAAGTTAAAGGGATTTGAAATTTGGTGTATTCCAGAAAAGTAAGTAATGATTAATAGATACATATGAAACTGGAAATAGTCTCTGTTGGTGTGTGAGAGGGCTCTGCACTTGTCTCTGTTCTCCTCACTTTTTTATTAATGATTTAGATGAAGGCATAGATATCAAATTTTCAGGTGACACAATGTTGGAAGGGATAATTAAGGAGTTGGATGACAGAATTGGGTTCCAAGAGGATCTCAACAAGGTATAATGATGGGCCAAATCTAATAAGATGAAATTTAATAGGGATAAACGTAGAGTCCTACACATGGGTTTAAAAAAATCAATTATGCCATTACAGAATGGGGGAGACATAACTAGAGAGCAGTTTATGTGAAAGAGACCCAAGGGTTTTAGTGGAAAACAAGATCAATATAAGTCAGCAGTATGATGTGGCAGCCAAAAACACTAATGCTGTCATAGGCTGTTGTGATACACACAGGGCCAAGAAAAAAAGGAGGTGATAGCTCTACTGTATGCTGTCCTGAACATGCCACTTGTATAATATGGGCTTTATTTCTGGAAAAGTCATTAATAAAGAGGAGGGTGTCTGTTGAAATAATAGGTATAGCGAGGAAACTGGAAATCATGCAATATGGGAATCATTTGAAGGCAGAGAAGATATAATAGATTTTAAGAATGGATCTGACCATGTCACTCCCCTACTCAATAAATTCCAAATGACTCCTTATTATTTATAGAATTAATAAAACTCCTCTGTTTAGCTTTAAAAGTTCTTTACAACCTGTTTCTAACCTATCTTTCCAGCATCATTTTTCATTACTCCTCCTGTAGTCCAGTGGGAATTAGACAAACTGTCCTTCTCCTTTCTTACATAACACTCTACCTATATTCTCCATACCTTGGCCTTAACATCTCAAGCACTTAACCTCTGTCTGCCCCAGTTTCCTCATCTGTAAAGTGGGGATAATAATAGCATTTACCTCTCAGAATTTTTGTGAGTATCAAATGAGATCATGTATGTAAAGCTCTCAGGGCAATAACTGCCATGTATCAAGAGCTTAATAAATGTTCATTTGCTATCTCCCTTTCTGTCCTTGCAATGACCATCTCCCATGCCTGGAAAGAACCTTATCCTCACCTCTGCATCATGGAAATCCTTTCTTCCTTGAAGACACAGCTCAAGCACCACCTTCTACATTAAATACTTCCTTATCTCTCCATCAGCTAGCACTTTTACTTCCCAAAGTATTTTTTTATTTGACCACTACATATGTATACATAAACATATGTTTATATAGGTACACACATATATATGTATATACATATACACATATATGTATATATTCTTTATATGCTCATATACTAAGTTGACATTGTGGCATAATAGTTACAAAGTCAGCCTTGGAACTAGGAAGACCTATTTTCAAGTTGCATTTTATATTTTATATGACCTTGGACAAATCTCTTAACCTCTCAGAACTCTAGGCAACAATATTAATTTGCAGAGGAAGTGTCAACCTGCATTGGTAAAGAGAGTTTCCCCATCTAAGAATTTACTTCATTAATGAATCATAGATGAAATTCAAATTTCTATCCCCCTATTTATCTTTTCATTGTCTTCCCTATGAGAATGTGTAAATTCCTTGTGAGCAGGAATTCTTTCTTCATTGCATTTGTATCCCCAGCATCTAGCACAGTGCCTGGCACAGAGCATTTAATAAATATTTATTGGTTGATTTCAGCAGGGTCAGAAGGGGGAAAATACTTTGAAATCAGGGAAAATGATTCCGGTTTTAATTACTGGAATGGCTATCATAGGATACAAGGTCTGGGAGGGAAGCAAAAAAACAAAACAAAACAAGATAGTCTAAAGTTGTACCTATTTGTTCCCATCTGACAGAACTAGAACCAATGGATGGAAGATAATATCAGTTATGTCAGAAGGAAATTACATGTATATGTTTATATATAGAAAGAGGGAGAGAGAGAGAAAGAAGAAAGAGACAGAGAGAAACAGGGACAGAGAGATATTCAAAAAATGGAATGAACCATTGAGTTACTTGGGGAAATAGAGATTCCCCATCTTCTTGGTCTTCAAACTAAAATTTGTATGATGATTTTTGAAATTATTATAGAGAGAATTCCTGCAACATTTGAGATTTAGATTATATCTGAGGTTCCTTCCAAGTCCAAGATTCTGAGTCTATAAATAAAAATTTAGAAAAAAAATCCTGATATTTTCATGTAGGAAGCCTAGCACCCTATGACATAGACTTCCTGAACCCAGAATTGTCCCAGTACCATGATCCAGCATCAGGATGGCACTTTGGTGGAATAAAATTCATATAGTGGAACATAATTATTCAGTAATAATAGCTTCTTCCTCAAATGCTCTTAATTGTTATTATAGGATTTCCCCAATTCAATCTACTCAGAGTAACCAAAACAAATTTGAAGCTTAGTCATACATGCTCAATCAATTAATTCATATGCATTTATTAAATGCCTACTATATGCCTGGAAATGTGGTGAGCACTGTAGCTATAAAAATAAAAGTGAAACAGTTGTTCCCCTCAAGAAATGTATATTCTGGGGCAGCTAGGTGGAGCAATAGATACAGTACCAGCCCTGAAGTCAGGAGAACCCAAGTTCAAATCTGGCCTCAGACCAAACACTTGACACTGGGCAAGTCACTTAACTCCAATTGCCTAAAAAAAATAAAAAAAGAAATGTGTATTGCAATGAGGGGCAATATACACATATATCTATCCATATATGCGAACATTTAGAGCAAAATTTATCTATAAATGTCTGTATCTGTATGTCTATATCTAATGCAATAGATATTGACATCTGTATGTCTATATCTAATGTCAATAAATGCAAAATACAAAGTAGAAGCAAAAAAAAACTTAGCAGGGAATGCACTATACTTGAGTGGGGAAGGGGAAGGAAAGACCTTCTGTAGAAGGTGATTTGAACTGAATCTTGAAGGAAACTAGGGATTCTAAGAAACACAGATAAGGAAGGCTAACATTCCAGCCATCTAGAGGAGTCAGTGAAAACATATAGAGACAGGAGGTGGAGCATGATCAGTGAGGTCCAGAAGGTAAGGCAATATGACTGGGTCAAAGAACATGTGGAAGACTAGAATAAGTAAGGAGGGCCAAGGTCCTGAAGAGTTTTAAATGCCTAATAGAATAAGCTTGCATGTGGTTAATTTGTAGTATATGAAAAGATAAAATCTATTGACCAATGTATTCTTTAAATTCTCATAGTAGTCAATTCATAATTTGGTAAAATGCTTAGGGATACCTGTTATGCAGAAAGCATTCCAAGGATATTAAACCAAATTCAACTACACTGAGTCAGTAGACTTTTTTACTTCAAAGACATCCTCTGCTCCTGCATTATCAAAACATTAAACATTTGGAATTAGAGAGAGCACTCTTATTTATTTTAATTTGTGTGTGTATGTGTGTGTGTGTGTTTAATCAGATGGAGTTTTAAAGCAGCTCCAGCTTGAGTGGTGTTTGTCTTTGTTTTCATGCAACAGGATGAAGAATCATTCTCACATTGTACAGGATGCAAAGTAAAGTCATGAGGCTGTGAATGAGCTGAAATCAGACAGTTCTGAGCAAAGCAACCATATGGGAAGTCATAAGCCAGCACTCCAGGGGAGATAAAAATCAATATTCTTTTCTTAAGTAAGCAGATTATTCCCCAATGAAGAAAAATGGACTGTCTTACATGTTGCCATACAGAAATACAACCAATAATTGACACCTACTATACAGCAAAATGAATCTGGCCTAAAGAGAGAGAATTGAGAGTGGTTAGATTTCTAGTAGGTGCAAAGCAGTGCGTTCTGTTTCCACCTGGATAATCAAAATGTGAACTCCCCTGATTTATTTTAAATCATCAGCCTCAAGTCATTTAAAAAAGCAGAGCAATCCTTTTCATTTGTAATACCTTTCTAGTTCAGTCACTCAGAGAAGCCATATATTCTTGAAATTCCCTTGGAATTAATAACCAACCTCTATACAAGTTGAAGAGAAATATCCTAGTCAGGAGTTTCTACTTTTTAGATCTTAAGTGCCCTGGGAAAACAGATGTTAAAGAGTCAAGAGCATTGGATTTGGAGTCAGAAATAATGGGTTCAAATCCTGGAGCTGTCACTTCGGAACTACGACTTTGGGAGCACCTTCCTTAAACTCTCTTGGCTTTAGTTTCCTTATCTGTAAAATGAAAATATTACAGAAGGTCATATTTAAGACACTTTCGAATTAAAAATTTGTGATCTCATGAAGCCAAAGAATAAATTAATTCTGCTGGTGTCTGTGAGAGTGTACTTCCTTATTAAGAACTGTCTTTTTAACTCCCATATTTCTAAGGACCTAAATATTTAGTTACAAATCACTTTTTATTATAAAGCCTCATAACATGCACAACCCTGGGACATAGAAATGGAATCATCTTCAGACATCATTATAGCCCAATCCCCTTACTTTTCAGAGGAGGCAAGTGAGTCCCAGGAGTATAAAGTAACTTGCCTAAAGTAACATCAGTAAATATGTGGCAGAGCCTCAATTCAATGCTAAGTTGTTAGCCTCCAGATGAAAAAATATTCCTATCATATCATGCTGCCTGATACTAAGTATTGTTATAAATTATCATATGAAGAAACTGACTCAAAGAGGTGATTTGACAATGAGATACCACAGTTGGATCTCTTTATTTCAAGTTTTGTGCTTTCTGCACTAACACAAAATGCCTTTCTATGTCTATTGGCTTCAGATCACAAATATGTACCAAAGATAAAAATTCATCTACTTGTGGTCTTTAAGAAAGTCCTTTAAAGTAGTTTTAGAAAAGCAACTCATTTTAGTCAAGTAACAATATATGCCAAGTGAGTACTTTAAAGCTCTTCTTGGCCCCTCCCAAACTGTAAAGACTTGAGATCTAGAGGAGGCCAGTATATTTAAAATAAACAAAGAAAATAAAATCAAGTTGGTAGCAGTTTTCAATTTATTTGCATGGCTCCTTTAAAAATGATAATTTGTGCAAGTATTTTCTGCCCAAAACTGCCAGGGTTGAGAGGTGAAGAGAGAGAGATAGCAATAGTGACAGTGATTAAAAACAAAGAAGTGGTATCTCATACTTACTTGAGAAAACAAAGGAAATCAAATCAGCAGGGTTGTTTTTGCCACTCAGACAAGCAATTTAGCAGCCTGACTATTTGTAAATTGTGAGTTTGGAAAATGAAAAAAATGTTTCAAATTCAAGTAATAAAAGTAAGTCACCCAAGACACTTTCAGATATCATATGCATCATTTTGTATGCTGTTGCATGGTTTAAGACTTGGGATATTAGACACTAGAAGGAAATGAGCTCCTAACGTCTTTAAAGGAATAAGGATAAGAAGAGATTGAACCCTGTGCTTTGAGTATCTGTATGGATGTATATACCCTCTTCTCTCCCAATTTATTGCCTCTAGCAGGAGGGGAGGATAGAGAAGAGGAGGAGATCAGGAGAAATTAGGGTTGGTAGAAGTCAAGATAGAAAAGGGAACAGAAGGGGAAAAAGGCAGGGGGAAAAACAGTAGGTAAGATAAATTTCTCTATTTCACTTAACTATGCATATTTGTTATAAGGGTTTTGTTTTTCTTCATTTTGGGAGGAGGTGTGAGGTTGAGAGGAGATAGTGAGGAGGAGGAAAAGGAGAAGAAAGAGAGAGAGATAATTGAGCCATAGTTTTTAACACATAGAAGAAAACAGAAAGAAGGTCAGAAAGAAATACAAGTAGTACAGTTTTGAAAGCTATGGGTTAGATATCTAAAAAGGAGAGCAAAGTGTTGTTGTTGTTCATCCTTTGTTTTCAAAGAGGACCAATGACATCACAGGAAGATGTCCTGACTCCCAGGTGAAGTGGATTTAACTGAGGCAGAGGTAAGCAAAGTCATCAGCTTCATTGTCTTTTCCAGTCATGAAAGACCAGTGGCAAGACAAAAGTCCAGACCTCCAGTGATAGCCCAGGGTTCAATGTCTTTGATGTCTGACCAAGCTCTAAGTGCTCCTTAGCACCTGCTTCCTCCATCTTCAAGACACACATTGTAACACATTGTTCTCATCCTCCCTCTGTTCCACTGGAGAGTCTTCACATGCTTGGGGTAGACATCTGAAAAACTCACGAATAGGTCTGAAGCCTGTTGGTTATCCTAGTTTAGCCCCTCTACTGAGATAGTTTTCCCAGAGTGGGCCTCTGTGCTAGCTACAACTTCTTGGAGCCACAAGTGAGAGTTGAGTGAAAGTAGACACCAGAGGTAGATAAGCAGCCCTGCCAGGGCTCAGCAAGCTCTCACATTAGAGGTGCTAGTCCTCCCTGAACACCCCATACACCACCACCACCACCCCCCAAAAAGAAAGAAAAGTAAGGTATGCATAATAGAGCTTTGCAGTTTTATGGGCAATCTTTTTCTATTCTGCTATGTATATGTAAATGCACATATTATTTTCTGTTTGTTAAGTTCAGAATAAAAAGCATAACTCACTAATAGTCTATGAAACTCCTATAAATAAAAAAGTTTATTTATTCCAATTCTTCAAAAAATCCACAACTTCATTCTTGTAGGTACACCTTCCTCTGATGCAGAACTAATCCTCCTCCCTTCCTTATGTACCAACTCTACCCCCACCCCTGCCAAAAAAAAAAATTCACCTGACTTAGAGAATCAGAGTCCACTGGACGAAGAGACAACCAAAAGTAAAATCCTTTTGAATTAGAACACCAGAGACCTCTAAATCCTACAGCAGTCTCGCAGAACCATTCCCACCCAATCCCCATGTTCCTCCTCCAGGAACAAAAACTGACTCATAGGCTTGTGCTGGGACCCATCCAGTGACACACTCCCCACTCCCTCCCACCTGAAGAGAAACTCCATCATCAATCTGCTCCCCACCCGATCTTACCCTTTTCTCACAAAAAGTAATAGATCTCAACTCAGTCTATTTACATGAAGAAGGCAAGGGTCCTGAAAAAAAATTATCTTTTGTTATCTTTCAAAAACCAGTATTTATTTAGAACCTACTATGTTCCAGGAACCACATTAAATGTTGCTTAAGACTATCTAAATCTGGGAATGAGAAGGAAGGGAGAGCCAAGGAGGAACTGGGTGAGTGGGTGGCAGGTTACATGACTATTCTGGACCTGTCACAAAGGGAACTAAAATTAAGCTAGAATGGGTCCTGAGTACATATAGGGTGCTTAGGGCAGTACCCAAACTAATGACCATTTCTCAGTCCTCAGCCTTCTTTACCTTTCTGTTGTATTTGACACTATTGATCACCTTCACCTCCTTAACATTCTGTCCTCTCTAGGTTTCATGATGCGTCTCTCTCATGTTTCTTCTCCAAGCTATCCAACTGTTCCTTTTAGGACCATTTTGCTGATTTTATTTTGCTCCATGCCATATCTACTAACATCTCTGTCCTGGACTCTCTTCTCTTTGATCTATATTGCCATACTTGGAGACCTCATCAGATTTCATAGGTTTAATTATCATCTCTATGCAGATGATTTCCATATATCCCTAATCTCTCTCTCGAACTATGGCCATACATGTCCAAGTGACTTTTGGGCATCTCCATGCTCTAAAGGCATCTCAAATACAACATGTCTTTCTTCTCAAGCCCTCCAGTCTTATGACCTTCCCTATACTATTGAGAACACCATAATCCTCCCAGACACCCAGGTTTACAACACTAACATAATCCTTGATTCACTGTTCTTATTCATTGTATGAATTCAATCCATTACCAGAGCTGGCTGTTTCTACCTCTACAATAGCTCTCATAAATAGATAAATAGATAGATAGATAGATAGACAGATAAAGATAGATATAGATATAGATATATATAGACAGATGTATAAATATATTTCTATCTGTTAATATAGCCACAAACTTAATCCAGACTCTTATCACTTCTCCTCTAGATTATTATAATAGCTTTCTAACAGATCTTCCTGCCCTAATCTCTTCCTATTCCAATTGATACTACACTAGGCTACCAAAGTAATTTTTGAAAGCATAGGTCTTACCATGATACTCCCCTGTTCAATGATCTTCAGTGGCTTCTTATTACTTCCAGGATCAAATAGAATGTCTTCTATTTGACATTTAAAGCTCTTCATAACATTGCTTCTTTCTACATTCCTAGTCTTTCTTACATTTTGCTCTCTTTCATGCACTCCATGATTCAGTAATACTAGCCTGCTTGCTTTTCCTCTTACACAAGGCTCCATCTCCCCTCTCCACATCTCTGCACTAAATGCAGATGATTATGGTTTCTTTTTTTAATTAAAAAAATTAAAAATTAATTTATTTTTAGTTTTCAACATTCACTTCCACAAGATTTTGAGTTCCAAATTTTCCCCCCATCTCATCCCTTCCCTCACCCCAAGATGGCATGCATTCTTTATACCCCTTCCACTAATCTGCCCTCCCTTCTTTTATCCCCTTCCCCTTCAATTTTTCAGGATAGATTTCTATACCCCATTTCCTGTATTTATTTCCCAGGTGCATGTGAAAACAATTTTTTTAACTTGTGTTTTTAAAACTTTGGATTTCAAATTTTCTCCCTTTCTCCTCCCCACCGACCCTCATGGAAAGGCAAGCAACTCAATACAGGTTATACATGTGTAGTAATGCAAAACACTTCCAAAGTAGTCATGTTGTGAAAAACTAAGTATATTTCCCTTCATCCTATATTCCCCCATTTATTCTATTCTCTCTTTTGACCCTATCCTTCCTCAGGAGTGTTTGCTTCTGATTACCTGCTCCTCCAATCTGCCCTCCCCTCTATCATCCCCCGCTCTCTTGTCCCCTTCCCCCCTTATTTTCCTGTAGGGTAAGATAGATTTCCATACCCAATTGAGTGTGTATGTTATTCCCTCCTTAAGCCAAATCCTTTGAGAATAAGATTCACTCATTTCTTCTCACCTTCCCCCATTTCCCTTCCAATGTAAAAGCTTTTTCTTGTCTGTTTCATGTGAGATAATTTACCCCATTCTACCTATCCCTTTCTCCTTCTCCCAGTATAATCCTCTCTCACCCCTTAATTTTATTCTCCAGATATGACCCCTTCATTTTCAACTCAACCTGTGCCCTCTATCTACCTATCTATATCTATCTATCTATATCTATATCTATATGTGTACACATACATACATATATATATTTTTTCTCTCCAACTACCCTGATACAGACAAAGGTCTCATGAGTTACAAATACCATCTTTCCATGCAGGAATGTGAACAAGTCTCTTATGATTTCTCTTTCCTGATTACCTCTCCCATGTTTCACTTGAGTCTTGTATTTGAAAGTCAAATTTTCTATTCAGCTCTGGTCTTTTCATCAAGATTGCTTGAAAGTCCCCTATTTCACTGAATGACCATTTTCCCCCTGAAGAATTATACTCAGTTTTGCTGGGTAGGTGATTCTTGGTTATAATCCTATCTCCTTTGCGCTCCAGAATATCATATTCCAAGCCCTGTGGTCCCTTAATGTAGAAGCTGCTAAATCTTATGTTATCTGATTGTGTTTCCACAATACTTGAACTGTTTCTTTCTGGCTGCTTGCAATATTTTCTTCTTGACCTAGGAACTCTGGAATTTGGCTACAATATTCAGTAGTTCTCCTTCAGGGATCTCTTTCAGGAGGTGACCGGTGGATTCTTTCCATTTCTATTTTGCCCTCTGGTTCTAAAATATCAGGGCAGTTATCCTTGATAATTTCGTGAAAGATGATGTCTAGGCTCTCTTTTTGATCATGGCTTTCAGATAGTCCAATAATTTTTAAATTATCTCTACTGGATCTATTTACCAGATCAGTTGTTTTTCTAAGGAGATATTTCACATTGTTTTCTATTTTTTCATTCTTTTGAATTTGTTTTACAATGTCTTGATTTCTCACAAAGTCTCTAGTTTCCAATTGCTCCATTCTAATTTTTAAGGATGTGTTTTCTTTGGTAAGCTTTTGGACTTCCTTTTCTATTTGACCAAATGTGCTTTTTAAGGCATTCTTCTCCTCATTGGCTTTTTGGACCTCTTTTGCCATTTTGGTTAGGCTATTTTTTAAGATATTATTTTCTTCAAATTTTTTGGGGTCTCCTTTAGCAAGTTGTTGACTTGTTTTTCATGATTTTCTTGCATCACTCTCAGTTTTTCTTCTACTTCTCTTACTTGTTTCTTTTTCTTTTTTTTTTAAGGCAATTGGGGTTGAGTGACTTGACAAGGGTCACACAGCTAGTAAGTGTCTGGTGTTTGGTCTGAGGCCAGATATGAACTCAGGTTCTCCTGAATTCAGGGCCGGTGCTCTATCCACTGCGCCACCTAGCTGCCCTCTTACTTGTTTCTCAAACTCCTTTTTGAGCTCTTCCATGAACTTTGACCAATTCATATTTTTCTTGGAGGCTTTGGATGTAGGATCTTTGACTTTGTTGTCTTCTTCTGGTTATATGTTTTGATCTTCTTTATTACCAAAGAAAGATTCTGTGGTCTGACTTTTTTGGGACCTTTGTTTATTCATGATTCCAGCCAATTAGTTGAGTTTTAGACTCTTTGTTAAGGTAGCGGTCTGCTTCCAATGTGGAGAATCTACTGTCCCAAGCTTCAGGGGGGTTTGTGGAGCTGTTTTCAGAGATACTTCTAGGGACCTGTAAATTTTCAGTTCTTCCAAGGTGCTATGATAAGGGGCGAGGTGTTTACTCCTTTCCTGACCTATGCTCTGGTCTATTAGTGACCATAAGCACTCTTTTCTGCATTGGAACTGTGAAGAGGATTTCCTCTCCACCACCACTACAAGCTCTTCCTGGCCCCAGGACCTTCACCCAAAACTGTGACCTAGATCCAAGCACAGGCAAAGCAAGAGAATCCTGTACCAGCAGAGAGATCCCTGCAATCCCCCTTTGATCAGCCACTCAATTCCCCCTCAGTCTGTGGGCTGGAAGCTCTGGAAGCAGCTGCTGCCTCCGGGCCAAGCTTGTGGACTGAGGCTTAGACCAGGCTTCTCTATCTCACCACAGTCACAGACTTTTCCCACTGACCTTCTAAGTTGTCTTTGGAGTTTGTTGGTTGAGAACTCTGGAAATTGCCACAGCTGTCCACAATGCAGTCCTCTGAGGCCTCCTTCAAGTTCGCTGAGGGCTGCCTTGCCTGCACGCTCACAGTGAACTGTGCTCTTCTCCCCTCTTGGCATGATATACCTTTATGATTAACCAGCCAGGCTGTCTTGTGCTGTAAATTTGTTTCACTCTGTCTTTTTGTGGATTCTGTTGCTTTAGAATTTGTTCAGAGACATTTTTTTTCATATAAATTTGAGGGGTTTGGGGAAGAGCTCAGGTAAGTCACTGCTTTTATTTTTCCATCTTGGTTCTGCCCCCCAAAAGTCCTAACTATGCTTTCAATAGTTTCCTTCATCACCTCTCTCTCTCTTAGGTTCCCTAGATTTCTTCAAGTCTCTTCCAAGTTTTAGATCTGCTATATTCTTCAGGCATACTTTCCCCACTCCTAGAATTTCTTGTACTTTCTGTTCTGAGATTACCTCCCATTTATTCTGTATATATCACATATATCTATTGATTTATTTACACATTGCCTCTCCCATTAGAATGTGAGCTTATTGAGGAAAAGGTCAGTGCTTTTTTTTTTTTAGTTCTAAGCACTTATCATAGTACCTAGCATATAGCAAGTGCTTAATAGAAAGGACTTTTAAATTTGATTAACCTAGGCCAACAAAACCTGTATTCTATTTCATTTAGATGTTGAAGAAGCTTGCCCTATGGCTTCAGGGATAAACACTCAGGCAAAGAGGAAATAATGAGAGTGATGAAGATACTTTGTAAGGGTTGAAACACCCAATATTTCAAGGGTTCAAACACCTAAATGCAGGAACACAAGCAGATAGTACTAAAGTTTTAGAGAGATTACAACTTTCTCTTAAGAAATAAAGCAAGACAAGGGAAAGTAAACTGATACTTGATAAAACGTAGAATCCTGTGGACTCTGAAGAGAGTATGGAACACTAAACAAGATACTCCAGAATGATTCAAAAGAAAAATAAAACTAATAAAAATAGGAATAAATATAATCCTAAATTTGGATCTCTCAATGCATAAATTAAAATCTAAATTAGCAGATTGGGGAAAAAAACATGATATTGAGTTTAATTAAAGAAGAAAAAAAGGAGATGAACAGATTTGAAACAAAAATACTGGAATGGAGGAAAATCTGGAAGAAGAGAATTAAAAGGAAATAATATTAAAAATATGAATTTTATATAAGTCAAAGTGATTAAAATTGAAGAGAGTATGTGAAAAGAGGTAACTTAAGTCTTATAGATGATTCAGATGAACCCAACAAATAAAAATACCTTAACACCATAATATAGGTAATAATATGAGAAACTTTCCAGACTTTCTAAATATAGACAATAATATACCAACAAAGAGAATCCACAGGCTCACTGGGATTGGGAGGGAGGGGAAGGGAGAGACCTGCCCTTGTAACAGAAAAGGAATTAAAATAATATAAGATTATTGTTAAGATGCAAGAAATTACCAAAATGATTTAATAGCATTTACTCAAAAGTAAAGGAACTTAAGCTTCACCCAAAAATGAAAAATTCTATAAATGTGAGTATAATCTTCAATTAAGAAATGTAAATGTTCAATACAAATGAAGCATTTCAGGTAAATGTAAAAAAAAAGAGACATAACAACAACAGCAACAATAGCAACAACAACAATAACAACACAAGTAGATCATTCAGCTTACAAATACTCAAAGCAACAGAAACATGAGAAAGGAAAATAAATATAGCTACGAGGGAGAGTATAAGTAATGGAATCAGTTAACTTATAGAAGTAATTGTGGCAGTTATTAAACATACAGAGAGACAGAAAGTCTGACCTAATAGATAACAAAAATGGAGGTGGGGGGAATGGAATCATCAAGGAATAAAAAGAACAAATTGAGAAAATTGTGTTAGTAGTGGTTTAAGAATGATGAAAAGTGAAGATGGAGGAGCAGAACTAAAATATCATGTACTGAACTCCATAACACCTCCTTCCTTTAAAGGTTAATGTGTTTCAGGGGAAATAAGAGGAAAAAAAGGATAAATTCACAAATAGAGATATGAAAATTAGGGGATAAATAAAAAGAATTACCAGAAATTATTACACATAGTTAAAAGTTCTAAACACCCCCCCAAATGAGACTTCACATTAGAGGTTTATCTACAAAAATGTAAAATACCTATTAGAATACCAAAAATAATTCTTAAGTAATATAATTTCACAGTGAGAAATTAAACTTGTTACAAAGGAACTATTAAAGTGTGGCTGGAAAGATCCTGGTGTAGATAAATTTGCAGGGGAATTCTATGAAACACTTAACGAACATTCAATACCCAAATTTCAAAAATTATTCTAAAAATTTACAATTTTCTTGATTTTCAAAAAAAATTAAGAAAAAAAATGATTATTGTGCTAATGCCAAACCAGGGAAGGAAAAGCAAAGAAAGATACATTAATTACAATCCAGTTAATAACTATTAATTCAAAAATTTAAAATATAATCCTGGAAAAAAGATCAGATCAATTTTTTTAAAATCATAAATATCTTCAAGACTGATTTATGCGAAGGATGAAATGATTGTTCAAAATTAGGAAAATAATTAACATAGTATTATATTAAAAAAATAAAAACATTCAATGGATGCAGAAAAAAGCCTTTGAAAATCAAAGCACTCATTTGTGTTGAAAATCACATAAAGCATAGTCTTAGATTTCTATAATACAATAAAATTATGTATCTAAAACCAATAGCCATCATAATATTCAAAAGGGAAAGAATAGAAGCTTTCTTAATAAATACAGAAGTAAAGCAAGTATGCCCCTATCTCCCACTATAATGTAACATAATTCTGGAAGTGCTACTCGTTACAATAACCCAAGAAAAAAAATCATTAAAGACATAAAAACAGGCAAAGAGGAGAAAAACTATTTCTATTTGCTCATGATATTGCTTCCTACTTAGAAAATCCTAAGGAATTTGCATACACATTAGTTGAAACAATGGCTTCAACAAGGTAGTAAGAAGCAGAATAAAACCAAAATTAGCAATAATATGTTTATATTACAATAACAAAATCCATAAGAAAATAATAGAAAGATAAATGTCTTTTTAGATAATTACAAAATGCATAAAATATCCCAGACTCAATCAACAAAAGCACACATAATATCTGCATAGATACAATTACAAAATGTTCTTTAGAGAAATAAAGGACAAAAATAAATGGAGTCATTTTCAGTGCTCATGGTTGGGTTATTCCAACGTAATAAAAATGACAATACTAAGCAAACAAAATTACACATTTAGGGCCATAGCAATCAAACTATTTAGGGCATGCTTTATAGACCATAACACACTATTTTTTTTAAATGGAAGAACAAAAAGTCTAGAATATCAAGAGAAACAGTTAAAAAAAAACAAGAAATAAAAGAGGACTAATTCAGAATATTTATACTTTAATTTTGCTATGCTAATTATCAAGTTATCTTAAAAACAGCAGAGGGGCAGCTAAGTGGCACTCACCCTGGAATCAGGAGAACCTGAGTTCAGATCTCACCTCAGACATTTACATGCTGTGTGACCCTGGGCAAATCACTTAATCCCTATTACCTATTACCTTGGGGTAATTATTATGTACTTTAAAAGTACATCTTACACTACATACCACAATAAAGTTAAAATGGATATGTGACCTGAATATAAAATGTTATTAATTCTAAAAATTAAGAAGAGAGCTGGATCAGATTTTAACACAACTATGGCTGGAAGATGAATTTTTAACCAAAGAAGAGATTGAAGCAATTACAAAAGAAAAGAAAAAATAAATTCTGTGGTTTCAGTTCACACTCAGAAAGTTTGAAAACATGCCAAAAAAAGGGGAATAAGCTTGGAAATAGTTGGTCTGCTTCAGTCTGTTTCTCCTGACTTCCAAGAGTGGATTGTTAAAATTTCAGAACAAACATTTGCACCTGGGAAATTGACAAAGGCTAAAAATCAAGGTTTAATTTATTGGTTTGTTGAATACCTGGACTTAAGAAGTGATGGAGAAAAATATTAATTAAATTTGTGTCATGCACTTTTTGTTGTTGTTGTTGAGAGTCAGTTGCTAAACATTTACCAGCATGCTATGACTTGGAAGGGTTCTAGAAAGATGGGAACACTAATGCACTATATTTGCAGTCATGGAAAGCAGTTTGGAATTATGCCAAAAATGAGGCTAACATATCTGTATCTTTGATTCAAATATTACACTGCTACGTAAAGGCCCCAAGGACTCTTTTTTTTTATAAGGAAAAAAAAGATGGAGATGATTAATACAGAGATGACTAGGAATAAATAAGAACCGATAAAAAGTGAATTAATCAGAACTGGGGAAATAGCCCCAATGGTAACTATTACAATGTGAATGGAAAGAACAATAACAAAACAAATTCTGAATTCTGAGAAACCATAATGAACTAACTTTACCTCAAGAAGAGATGTGATAAGGCAGTTAAGGGGCATAAGTGGACAGAACATTGGGCTTAGAGTTAGGAAGTACTGATTTAAAATCTGTTCTCAGATTCTAACTAGCTGTGTGATCCTGACATGCCAATTAACCTCTGTTTGCCTCAGTTTCCTCAGCTGCAGAATGGGGATAATAATTGTACCACCTCCCACATTTTTGTGAAGATCACATAAGATCATATTTGTAAACCACCTAGCTTAGTTTCTAGAATAAATGCTTCTTTCTTTTCTCCCTCCTTTGAGATATTGGGAACTTTGAGGGTGGAACACTATGGAAAATAGATTTTTTTGATATGTTGATTGGTTTTGTTCAGATTTTTTTCCCTAATTTTTTTCTTTTTTTTTTCCTTTTTTTTGTAGACAATGGGGTAAAGTGACTTGCTCAAGGTCACACAGCTAGTAAGTGTCAAGTGTCTGAGGCTGGATTTGAACTCAGGTCCTCCTGACTCCAGGGCTGGTGCTCTATCTACTATGCCACCTTGCTGCCCCTATTTTTTTCTTTGTTAAAAAAATGCCTTTCTGGGAGTGGGGAAGGGATACATTGGAAATTTCTATGATATAAAAATGATTGTTGCTCTTCCTTTTCAAAGAGGACTGAAATGATATCACTATTTTGGAGTCAAAGTACAGTGAGTCCAATTTTGGCTGATCAGACCAGTATGAACTTGGAATGCTCTCCCACAGGTCAGGCACAAATAGTCCATGTGAACATTTAGACTGGAGATGTCTCCAAATTTGCATATCTTATATGTCTTTTTTGGTACTGCAATTCTTTGCTTATAGAGCACAGTGCCTTCTTTGATACAGTCATGCCATGCTGGGCCAGTGTCTCCAATGACATGCAACCAATTTCAAAGTTCTTCAGAGAGAGCTTTGAAGTGTCCTTGTATCACTTCTTCAGACTTCCATGTGGGCAATTGCCTTGTGTGAGTTTTCCACAAAATTGTTTTTTTGGCAAACTTCCATTTTCTATTTGAATAATGTGGCCAGCTCATGGTAGTTGTACTCTGTACAGTAGAGTTTGAATGCTTAGAAATTTGGCTCGAGAAAGGACCTTAGAGCCCAGTATCTTATCTTGCCAGGCAATCTTCAAAATCTTCTTAGGGCAGTTCAAATAGAAGTGATTTAGTTTTCTGGCATGGTGCTGGCATATTGTCCAGGATTCACAGGCATTCAATAATAAAGTCAGCACAGGCTCTGTAGACCTTCAGTTTGGTAGGCAGTCTAATACCTCTTCTCTCCCATACTTCTTTTGGAGCCTCCCAAACATGGAACTAGCTCTGGCAATGAAGGTATCAACCTCATTATCTATGTGTGCATCTCTTGAAAATATACTCCTAAGTGAACTTATCCACAGCATTCACAGTTTCTCCATTTGCTGTAACTGATGGTTCCACATATGGATGGTGAGGTGCTGGCTGGCAGAGAACCTCTGTTTTCTTGGTGTTAATCATTAGGCAAAAATTAGTGCAAGCAGAAGAGAATCAATTCATACTTTGTTGCAACTCAGCTTTAGAGGCTGCATTGAGTGCACAATCATCTACAAACAAAATATCATGCATCAGCTCTCCCTCCACTTTAGTTTTGGCTTATAGCCTTTTCAAATAAAATAATTTACTGTCAGTGTGGTAGCAGACCTTGATGCCATTTTTATCCTCATTGAATGCATCTGACAACATTGCTGAAAACATCATGCTACAAAGCATGGGAGCAAGCACACAGCCCTGCTTCATTCCATTGATGACTGGGAAAGTGCAACAGCATCATCCATTATCCAGAACCTAAGAATGCATGCTATTATGAAACTGGTATACAATACTGACAAACTTCTCCAAGAAACCAAATTTTGCAATACTTTTCCACAAGCCCCCATGACTGACAGTATCAAACACCTTGGTCAGATCAAGGAATAATGTGTACAGACCTCTGTTATGCTCCTGGCATTTTTCCTGGAGTGGTCAGTAGCAAAGACTATATTAAACATTCTTCTTCCCTTTCTGAAGCCACACTGGCTCAAAATACCTACCTATTGAGTTCTCTCACAATAAGGGCTACTCATCTGTTCATCAGATCTATTGGATTTTGTGTTGTCCATAAGCATGAGTACATTCCATGTACTGATAACGAATGAAATTATCTCTTCAAAAATGTTTGTATGTATTTTTGTGTTTTGACCATAGGGTGGGATCCACCTGCTGTGGTAAGCAGGCCAGAATTGGATGAAGCTGACAGTTTTTAGGGCAACTTTGCTAGCCGCTTCCTCATGCCAGGAAGTAAATAGTGTGGTCCTTCAAAAGGGGTGCTCAGAGAGCCAGAGAACTGCCAAATCCCACTGCTGCTTCAGTCCAGTGAGAAGACAACCTTATAACTTGGGACACCTGTATGCAAGGTTGTGATTACAGCTCCCATTGTATTCACACCTGCTGCTTTGACACTTGCCTGTTGCTACAGGACTTTGAGGTAGACACAAATCATAAAATGGTATAGTTGATGTCTTGATTTGTGGTTTAATTGCATTTAAACCACAGGCAGAGTTGAGATAGCAGCGGTCCTAACTCTGTCTTCCAGAATCATCAAAGTTGGGGCAGCTAGGTGGCACAGTGGATAGAGCGCCGGCCCTGGATTCAGGAGGACCTGAGTTCAAATCAGACCACAGACACATAACACTTAACTAGCTGTGTGACCCTAGGCAAGTCACTTAACCCTGATTGCCTCAGCAAAAAACAAAACAAACCAAACCCAGAATCATCAAAGTCCAGAGGTAAGACAAAAGTCAATGTGAATGGTGATGGACTGGGATACAGTGGATGATCTTAGCTTCTTTGATATATAAGCAAGTTCTAATTGCTCCACAGCACCTGCTGCAGCTGCCTTCATGGCTTTGGCCCAAATTGTTCTTATCTACTCCTTCTGCCTGGAGGAAATGTTCAAATATATGGTGTAGACACCGCCCCCCACACACACAACTAGCCAAAGAGTTTGAAACCCCTCATTTACCCTTAACCTGGTTTAGCCTGTCTGCCAAAATTGTTTGCCATGGTGTGGTCATTGTGCCTGCTACAGCTTCTTGGAGCCATAGGTGAGAGTTGGGTGAATCGGGTGGACACCAAAGGTGGAAAGCAGCACTAATAAGGGCTTGGCAGCACTCACATTAGAGGTACTAGTCTTCCCTGAATACACCATACACCCCTGATATAAAGTAGGTTGATAACAAATATATTAAAAAAGAAAATACATGTCAGGGTCACCTCAATGCCATGATGTTGCAATACACTCTATGGATTAGGGTATATTTAAAGTTTTAACAGAAGTGGAGAGACATGATGTAATGAAAAGGGCAATGGCATCAGAGCAGGAGAATGGATTGAAATCCAAGCTTGCCTATTTACAATTTCTGTGACCTTGGAAGAGTCACTTAACTTTGGGCGCTCAGGGTCTTCATCTATAAAGTGAGAGGGTTGGGCTAGATGAGCTCTTATTTTCCTTCTAGTATTAAATCTCTGACCTCAAGGAAATAAAGGAAAGAAGGAACAGAAGGGATAAGAGAACTATCCTGGGGCGATTTCAGATTGTTACTGTGTGGTAGACCAATATTATTTCCAACGACCATGATTTCACCCGTGAGGATACTCTCTCTGCTAATAGAGATTACGGTACCCTCCGAATCTTAGTAGAGAGTTTTCATGAGATCACTTGGTTTTCAGCCTTCTGCTGAGTGTCTTAGTTCATAACCAGACTAGCCCTTGGATGGAAAATACACAGCCCATAATAAAAGCAGATGCCTAACACCTCCTCCCCATAATCAAATCCTAATGGAGGGCCACTACACATTTTAAGGAACAGCTAGAGAATCTTTTAGCTATGAGAAAGAACAACAACCTAAAAAAAGTCACCAATTTCAAATAGTTTAGCTCAAATGGCAAGTTGATTGTATTAAGCAGGAAATTTTTGACTATGCTCATTTACAGTTCAGCAACACTGACAAAGAAAGTTGGACTGAAGAAGGTCTCTGGAAAAGCAGCAGGATCGGCTGAGCAGTCCCCATAAATGGGTCGGATTGCACTTGTGAAAAGAAGCTCTTCAAGTGTTAGTCAGTGATTACAAAAATCGGGTGTCAGAAGACATTAGGAGATAAAGAGAAATGGGGGGGGAGGTCTCATTTTCTTTTCAGGACAGGTGCCCAGGGAAAAGGGGGAGAAATAACCACAAAACTGGTTTGGATTCAGCTACCTCTGTTCACTCTCTTAGCCTCTGATTTAGCTTATCTGAAATGATAATCAAAAGCCAAATTAAAACCACAGTATTTCCTCTGAACCACAAACTTTAGAAAGCTAGTGAAATGGAGCACAGAGGGTATGCTTCACTCACCCCGTCTCTTCTTCAGGATTCCAGCGCATGTGGCCCATGGCTATTGACACAGGTTGGTAATTTGGCAATTTGAAAAAGTGCTGAATCTGTTGGAAGAGACCCATCTTGTGAGAAGCGTCCTATTGCCCACGTTGCAGGAAGCCTCTGTAGCAGCCCCATTATAAGCAGGAATAAGGCTGGGCTTTCTGTTTCTGTGCAAATCACCATTGAATGTGGCTGGCACTGTTTGCCTGGCAAAATGCATCTCACGTGTTGTAAACTAGTTAACAAGAAGGTTTGGCCATGGCTGTGATGCTCTAAGTAAGAGCAATGAGTTTTCTTGCTTTCAGATTTCTAAAATCCTTGCTTTACAGATATTCTAAACCAATGGCAAATGCTATAGGAACATGGTTGAGTGAAGAGTACTAGAAACATTTTCAATATGATAATTAAAAAAAAATCTAATTTTGGGAGGAGGGGTGAAGCCAAGATGTTGGAGTAAAAGCAGTGATCTCTCCCCCAAACACCTCCAAATACCTGTAAAAATGGCTCTAAACAAATTCTAGAGCAGTAGAAACCACAAAAAGACACAGTGAAACTAATTTCCAGCCCAAGACAACCTGGATGATTGATGGGAAAGGTTTGTTGTGCATGACTGGGAGAGGAGCACAGTTCAGAGTGGGCTGCCCAGGGAAACACTGAGCCTCAATAAACTGTCTTGAATCGGGGGAGGGGAGAGATGGGGAGAAAATTTGGAACTCAAAATGTGCAAATGAATGTTGAAAACTAAAAATTAATAAATTAATTAATTTTAAAAAAATCTAATTTTAGAAATTTCCAAATAGCAAGCATGCAATTGAGAATAGAACACAGGTGTTTCATCTTGCTGTCCAGGTGGCCTGAACTTTAGGATCTCAGAAATTCTACTGAATCATAAGAAAAAAAACATAAAAACAAACAACCAAACAAAAAAAAGAGAGATGTGGGTTTGAAGGAGTGATGACAAGCGATGGCCTTTGAAAGTCTTGAAAACCAAATTAACTAGAAGTATGTGAATCTCAAAACCTTTACCAAAAAAAGTAAGAATTTGATAATGGGGTAAAAATTGTGTCCAACTTAAAAAGAAAACCATGAAACAAAGTATATATGCACTTACATATGTATATACATATATACATATACATATGTACACACTTATAATTTTATTATTGTGTGTGTTTCTATTTCTGAGTTTTGGCCTGTTTAATGAACTAATCTCTCTCTCTCTCTCTCTCTCTCTCTCTCTCTCTCTCTCTCTCTCTCTCTCTCTCTCTCTTTCTCCCTTTCTCTCTCTCTCTCTCTTTCTCCCTGTCCTGCTCTCTCTCTCATGTACAACATATGCGTGTGTGTGTGTGTGTGTGTGTGTGTGTGTGTGTATCAGCTAATCCTCTATCTAGATGGTACAGCTAGATATCTAGAAAGCGGGACCTGAAATTAGCAAGAAGAATTAAAATCCTTCCTCAAATACTTTCCAGCTGTGTGTCTTAGGCATCTACCTCCCAGGATTCTTGTGACGATCAAATAATATAGTATTTATAAAGTGCTTTGCAAATTTAAAGATACAATATTAATACTAAATACATGTATGTGTACATATATACACATATGTGTATACATGTATATTTATTTATATGGAAGAAAGAGGGAGAGGAAGTAAGAGGGGATGGAGAAAAGTGGGGCCTAAAATTGTTTCCTTTTTTCACTTGGCCTAAATTTTGACACTTCTATTTCCCCCCCCCCACCACATCCTAATGGTAGTGAAAATGCATCAGTGACAGTTACAAATTCACTTCCTTGGCCTGCATTATGGCTACAATAAAATACTTGTATCTTTTAAGTATACTTAATTCTTTTTTTTAACTTGAGATTTTCTTTTTAATCACTAGCACAAGAACATCACAACCCTTTGGTCACTAAGCACCTGAATTATTCAAGATTAGTGTGACATATATAAAAAGAAGGGTTTGATGTAGCCAGAGCAAGAAGAGGACAGTCACCGCTCACATGGTAGTAACGTCCTTCCAGAGGTTGCAGGGTCCTTTCCCACAATATGAAAAGACCCATTAATCACCACCCGACAGAAAGTCAGGGTGTCAATGAATCTCTGAAATATTAAGATACTGGGAAGGCTTTGGCTGATGAACTGGAATTAAGCATCAGAATAAGAAACTGAAATGGATTTCTTAGGATTCTCCTTCCTCAGTGTCAATTCACCCATAGGCAAAAGGACCACATGTGCTGCTTAATATTGGCCCCCTCCCTCATTCTTAATTTTAATAAGACCTGTTCTGATTAGCTACATAATAATAATAATAATAATAACAATAACAATAACACTGATACATTTAAAGAATGTCTTCTTCACAACAACACCGTAAGGTAAATAAATGCCACCATTAATTACCTCCATTTTACAGATCAGATGTTATGTGGCATGCCCAAAGTCATACAACTAGAACTGATAGTCAGGATTTGCACCCAGGTTTTCTGACTATAACTCCAACACTCGTTCCATCATACCACTAGATACATAGAGGGTGATCATATTTTCAAGGTCAGAACATTTAGTTCAATTCATAGGATATTAGTTTTATGGACCTAATGAAACTTGGAGATAAAATAGAAGAGCACCCTCATTTTTAAGATGAAGTAACTGAAGCTCAGAAATAGGAAATGATTTGCTTAAGGTTACATAGGTCCAGATTTAAACAAAGGTACTTTGACTCCAAATCCAAGGCTATTTCCATTACACCAGGATGTTCCAATGCAATGCAATTCAATTCAATTTGATTCAATTCAATTCAACAACAACAAAAATCACCAATGTTGTTCATTAGGAGCAGCATCTACTTTTAGGTATTAGTGGAAACTGGGAATTTACACAAGATATGGTATACTCATTGATCTTAGCCCAGGAAGGAAAATGAAAGATTATTTGTTGTGGTCTAGACTTGTGCCTTCCTTGATGTAAGTATATTCACAATGTGGAAATTTTCTTCACAAATGAAACTAAGCCATGATGTGCTCGAGCTAGCTGGAACCATCTTGTGAGAGCCAATTGTTAAATTTTTAGTGTGACCATTTACACCTTTGAAATCAGCAAATGCTGAAAATCAGAGCTTGACTTATTATTTTGTTGATTGCCTAAACTTAAGAAAGTGATGGAAAAATGTTAATAATGTATACACTTCCTGATGCGCCCTCCTGCCCACGCTGCTCCTGAAAGCCAGTTGTTAAACATTTACCAGCCCACCTGTGGCTATAACTGTCCACTAAGAAGTTAAGTGATTTATTAGTACTGCACACGCTGTTTGCATCAGAGGTAAGATTTGAACCCAAGTCTACCTGGCTCCAAGTTCAGTCCTCTCTCTTCTATTATATATAAGCATAAATGATCATAATACATATGTTCCTTGATGATTAAATTAAAAATGGTGTAAAGAAAGTCCTATGTAAAGATCAAGGAGTAAAAGGTTATTATTCCCATTGGAGATCAGGGAATGCTTCATGGAGCTTAAATAAGATAAAACATTATTTTAAGTATTGTGGACAAGTCCTAGCAGAAACCAATAGCTATGTATGGTTTATGCATGAGGAAGAGATCCTACTGTTATTGTTTCTTCTTTATGAAGCATAAACTATAAATGGGGTACCATATGGGATGGAAAGGTAGTCCCAGCTCTGCCAGGGTCTAGAATCATCCTGCCAGAGTTGAACTGAATGAGGCCTCTCCCCAGAGTGCTCCAAGACAACAAATAGCTTTGATGCAATTTAGCCTGACAATGCGATTTGAGCCCTACTCAGAGCCAATTCAAATCTTCTTTGTCACATGCCAACTCAATGGGGACAATCTGACTTTAGTCTCTTCATTTCTTCCTTTGGGATGTTCCAAATTCATTCCCCTTAGAATCTTCTCTGAAGATAAAAATGGGAGATGGGGGTATGCAGCTAAGAGGAGTCCCAAGGGTCCTTCTATTTCAATAAAGTGCCTGCCTCCAAAATATTAGAAATTGTGGCTTCTGTGTCTGAATCACTTTGCTGCTTTCTTGACTTCAGAGCCTTGATGTGTTATTTCTGCTGCTAATTTTTTTTTTTAGTTCCTACATTTCCTAATTAATTTTCAGTTAAATAATTCATCCCTTGTGTAATAAGCTCCTTTTATTGAGGCAAGACAAGACAGGGCCCTTCCAGCTAAAACCATGATTCTGACTTGACTTATAGGTTGGTGCTGTTGGTCTCTTTAAAAGCAAATTCTATTTCTCCACAGACATCAATATCTGTATTTGGGATGCTGTCTGAAAGAACTTTATTATTGCAGTGTGTTGCAGACAAGTAAGGCACTAATGCCGTCTATTTTAATGGAGAGTAAGTTGATTTACTGCTTGGGATAGTGAGCTAATAGGGAATGTGAGTCATTGAGAAAGTAACAGCAGTTCCTGGTTTCCACCTTTGTGCAGTAGAAACAGAGTAGGCTATGGATTCAGAGGACCTGAGTTCAAATCCTAACACTCACTACCATCTAACCTTAATCAAGTGACTTAACCTCTTTGAGTATCAGTTTTCCTAATTGTAAAAGGAGGACTTTAAAAAAAAAACTATACTGCTAAGATCTATGATCTCAATTATCAGTAACTCAAGGCATCACAATTATTTTGCCATGATGGGAAATATTAACCTATTAAAACTAAAGTGGCTCCTAGCTACTTTAGCAGATACGTGGTACAGTAGATAGAGCTCTGGGCCTGAAGTCCAGAAAACCTGACTTCAAATCCTGCCTCAGTCAGTTACCACTTGTGTGATCCTGGGTAAGCAATTAACCTCTGCCTGCCTCAGTTTCCACAACTATAAAATGTAGGTATTAATAGTACCTACCTCCCAGTATTCTTATGAAGATCAAAGGGGACAGTGTTTGTAGAATGCTTAGCATAGTAGAGGGCACTTCCTAACCCTTTATTCCCTTCTCCATCCTCCTCCCAGCTTAGTGTCCTACAGATAGTCATATCGATTGCTGAATTGAATA
Organism: Vombatus ursinus; assembly: GCF_900497805.2. Taxonomy (NCBI): domain Eukaryota; kingdom Metazoa; phylum Chordata; class Mammalia; order Diprotodontia; family Vombatidae; genus Vombatus; species Vombatus ursinus. Next base: position 13,625,620 of record NW_020954556.1, read on the forward strand.
GTCATAGCTATTCAAAAATGTTTGCTGATAAGGAGAGCAATGTTCTGGGACCCCATTTCTCTGAATTTAAAGAAAAGAGTTAGTTATCACTATTGCCCCCATCTAGCTTCTTACAAAGAGGCTGATTCCTATTGTTTTATGCACAGGAGCAGCAAGACAGGATCTGACATCTGACAGCATGACTGTTTTGACTGCAGAGAATGTCTTCATGCCAGGTACTCTTTGGGCAACCCCAAAGAAATGTGAAATGCTCAGCAATTTGGGCAGAATGTTTGTCGCATCTCACTGACTTCCTTTCCCCAAGGCTGATGAGAACTCAGAGGATCTCTTCTCCAAATGGCTGAGTCTTTCTTTCCCTGCTTTGGATGGTCTCTAGACATTGGAATCTTTACATAAGCTCTAGGAGTACTCAAAAGTTATCAAATCCACAGTTTATAATCTTGAACCCTGAGGCAAGGCTGTGGAAGTCATGCTGGATGATGGAATCATGACTCAGAAGGTAGCTCAGACATAAGAGAATCCACGGCATTTCCTGAACCAGTATTCTGTCTACAATAAGAGGCCTCTACTTGAAGCCCTTCAACGATAGGGATCATCACCTGTTGAGCAACTTTGGGACAACTCTCATTGTTGGTTCTTCCCCCTCCCATGAAATCTCTCTCTAAACAAGTTCTATTCATTATTTCTAATTTTGCACTCTTAGGGAAAGGAAGAAAAAAAAAAAGCTTAACCCTAGTTTCATGTGACTATCCTTTAAATATCTGAATGAAGCTATGTAGCCCTTAACTTTTTGTTTCTTTGTTTTTCTTCAGGTTACACATCTCTAGTTCCTTCAACTGATGCTCAAATAACATGGTTTTAAGAATCTTAAGTTATCCTGATCACCTTCTTCTGCTTCTGGGCAGGTTCCAGTTTGTCAATATTCTTTCTAAGATGTGAACCCTAGAACTTAACACAATATTTAAAATTTAATTTAACTATAGCACATTATAGCTAGGCAAACCATCTCCCTCTTTCTGGACATTATGCTTCTATAAATTAGGTTCAAAACACAAATAATTTTTGTTATGTTGTTGACTTATATTAAACTTCTAGTTCATTAAAATTCCAAGGTCATTTTCATATAATACTTTGCTCTATTTTAATTGTCCAAATTATCCTTTGAGCCTGTGTAGGAATTTACATTTATCCCTAATATATTTTTGAGAAACAATATGTTATAGTGGAGAGGGCAATGAATTTGGAGAGAGGATGACCTGAATTCAAATCCTACATCAGACACCTAAGGACTGTTTAACACTGGGCACATCACTTCAACTTTCTGTGCCTCAGCTTCCTCTTTTTTCCTTCAACTAATAATATTGAATTTTTAAAATTATATGTAAAGATAGCTTTTAACATTCATTTTTAAAAAGATTTTTGAGTTCCAAATTTTTCTCCCTCCCTTCATTCCCCTTTCCCCAAGAGAACAAGCAATTTGATATAAGTTGTACTTGTACAATCATATTAAACATATTTCCATATTAGTCATATTGTGAAAGAAGAATCAGAACAAAAGGGGAAAAATGTGAGAAAGAAAAAACAAAAAAAATGAAAATAACATGTGTTGATCTGCATTCAAAGTCCATAGTTTTTTCTCTGGATGTGGTTAGCATTTTCCATCATGAATATTTTGGAATTATCTTAGATCATTGTATTGCTAAGAAGAGTTAAGTCTATCATCACACAATCGTCACACAATGTTGCTGTTACTGTGTACGATGTTCTCTTGGTTCTGCTCGCTGCACTAAGATTCAGTTTATGTAAGTCTTTCTAGTTTTTCCAGAAATCTGTCTGCTCATCATTTCTTATAGCACAATATTATTCCATTACATTCGTATACTGCAACTTGTACAGCCATTCCCCAATTGATGAGTATCCCCTCAATTTCCAATTCTTTGCCACTATAAAAAAAAGCTGGTATAAATTTTTTTTTGTACATGTGGGTCCTTTTTTTCCCTTTCATATCTCTTTGGGATACAGATCTAGTAGTAGTATTACTGGATCAAAGGATATGCACAGTTTGATTGCCCTTTGGGCAGAGTTGCAAATTGCTCTCTAGAACAGTTGGATCAGTTCACAATTCCACCAACAATGCATTAATATCCCACATCTCCAACATTTATCATTTTCCTTTTCTGCCATATTAGCCAATCTTACAGATGTGAGGTGGTATGTTAATTTGCATTTCTTTAATCAATAGTAATTTAGAGCTTTTTTTCATATGACTATAGATAGCTTTAATTTCTTCATCTGAAAATTGCCTTTTTATATCTTTTAACCATTTATCAATTGGGGAATGACTTATATTCTAATAAATTTGACTCAGTTCTCTATATATTTTAGCAATGAGGCCTTTATCAGAAACATTGTCTGTAATAAATGTTTCCCAGTTTTCTGCTTTCTTTCTAATCTTGATTGCATTTGTTTTGTTTGTGTAAAAACTTTTAAATTTAATGTAATTAAAATTACCCATTTTGCATTTCATAAATCCTTCCCTTCTCCATAGATCTAGCAGGTAAATTATTTCTTGCTCTCCTAATTTGCTTATAGTATCACCCTTTATGTCTAAAGCATCTAGGTGTTTTGATCTTATCTTGGTATAGGGTGCGAGATATTAGTCTATGCCTAATTTCTACTGTAATATTTTTTCCAGTTTTCCTAGAAGTTTTTATCAAATAGTGAGTTTTTAACCCAGAAGCTGGAATATTTGGGTTTATCAAACATTAGATTACTATAGTTGCTGATTACTGTGTCTTGTGTACCACTGATCCACCATTCTATTTCTTAGCCAGTGCCAAATCGTTTTGATGATTGCCACTTTATATATAGTTTTAGATCTTGTATGGCTAGGGCACCTTCCTTTGCATTTTTTTATTAATTGTTGTGATATTCTTGACTTTTTGTTCTTCCAGATAAATTTTATTATTTTTTCTAGCTCTATAAAATATTTTTGTATAATTTGATTGGTATGTCACTAAATAAGTAAATTTGTTTAGGTAGAATTGTCATTTTATTATATTTGCTTGGGCTATTTATGAGCAATTGATATTTTTTCCAATTGTTTAGATCTGACTTTATTTGTGTGATCCTGGCAGGTGGATTCCCAAGTATTTTATATTGTCTACAATTATTTTAAATGGGATTTCTTTCTATCTCTTGCTGCTGGACTTTATTGGTAATATATAGAAATGCTGATGATTTATGTAGGTTTATTTTATATCGTACAACTTTGATTAAGTTGTTAATTATTTCAAGTAGTATTTTTTAGTTGATTCTCTAGGATCTCTAGGTATAGCATCCTATCATCTGCAAATAGTGATAGTTTTGTTTCCTCATTGTCTATTCTAATTCCTCAGATTTATTTTTCTTCTCTTATTGCTAAAGCTATCATTTCTAGTACAATATTGAATAAGTTTTGATAATGGACATCCTTGTTTCAGTCCCAATCTTATTGGAAATGTTTCTAGCTTAACCCCTTTACATATATGCATGCTGATGATTTTATATAGATACTAATTATCATTTTAAAGAAAACTCCATTTATTCTTATGTTCTGTAGTGTTTTTAGTAGGATTTGATGCTGTATTTTGTCAAAAGCTTTTTTTTCTATATTGAGTGATATAATTGTATGATTCCTATTACTTTTGTTCTCAATTCAGCTTCTTCTTATATAAAATGAGAGGGTTTGACTCAATGGCCTCCAAGTTCCCTTCCAGTTCTATTTATGTTCCTAATTCCATTTTGTTAGACTTGGCCCATGTTCTAATTTGGTAAAAATAATTTGGTCTTGATATTTTGTATTTATCATATAAATCACCCTTTCCAATTTCCTGTCACCTGGTAAATTTGATAAATATGCCATCTTTATTTTATTTCAATTCATTGATGAAAATGTTGAATAGAAAAGGGCAAAGGATAATTGCTTGTGCTATTTCAATAGAGAGTTCCTTCAGGTTAGTTCAATTCTGAGTAATCATTCATCAGGTCTGGTCATTTAATCATCAACTGATATTCATGCTGGTTTGAGGAAAGTATAGATCAGGGCCTGCCAAATTGTTAATCTGAGCTTTAGCAAGCTTCATCTGAAAGGCATCATAGCAGACTTTTGCCAGCAAGCAGTCAGTGGAAGCAATCAAAGACCCAAAGGCAAAGCTTGAATCCAGGGTAAATAGCTAGAGATCAACTCTTTAAGGAGCTGCATAAATAATTTGGACAAAAAAAAAGAGTAGAAGTGATATTCTGGTCTTTGAGGTGACACTGAGATCCTAAGGAGAGACAGTGTGTTATTGTGAAAAGATACTTGAGTTCAAAGTTAGAGAATCTGGGTTGAAAGGCCAATTCTACAGTTTACAGTCTAGGCAGTATCTATTATATCTGTTGGCCACAGAGTCTTCATCTGCAAAACTTGGGAGTTGAACTAGATGACTTCTATCTATATAGGATACAATCACTTGAGGATGACATGGAGTAGTGAGGCAGAGACTCGGATTTAGTGCCAAATAGGTACTTCAACCAAAGAGCTTGCTAACTTGAGGAGTTGTTGTTGTTGTGTGTCTTTCATTTTCTAAGAGGACCAATAAGATCATAGGATGATGTCTTGACTTGTGTGGGAATTGGATTTAAGTGAGGCAGAGTTACACAAAGTCATCAGCCTCACTTTCTCTTCCATAGTCATTGAAGTCCAGTGGAAAGACAAAACTCAAGATGACTTATGACGACCCAGAATGTAATGGATGATCTTGGCATCCTCGATATCTAACAAAGCTCTCAGAGCTCCACAGGCCTACTCCAGATGCCTTCATGGCTGTTGGAACAAAGCATTCTTATCCACCCATTCTGCCAAGGGAAATCCATATACTGGTATAGACACCCTGCTAACTTGAGGAGTACTTTAAAATCAATTCAATTTTACAAGGATTCACTTAACAACTACTATGTGCAAGTTATCATGCTAGGCTGAAATAGACTCTGCCCTAAAAAAGTTTAAATCTTATTGGGGTAGTGGAGAGACCTGTACACAGATTAGTAAAGACAAAACACACACAAAGTTAATACAAAGGGTAAAATATGACCTAGCACCTCCAAATCCTGGGCTCACACAAACCACGTTTCTTCTTTCTCTTTAGGACTTCTCCAAAATACCAGGAACTATTTCATTATTTATGCCTTTGCCACACTTTTCTGAGAGTAAACTCTCAGGAAATCTCCAAATACAGTTTGTCTTTATAGATGTGGGTAAAAAGGACCACCTTCTCCTAGATCCAGCAAAGTGTCCCAGTAACCCTTGTACCTCCTCAGGTGTTAGCAAGCATGACTTTTTATACTCTATCCAACATTTATATTTTGTTTTGCTTGCTAATTTTAAATTCAGAGTGTAACTGTTTTCAGGAATATTTGGATGGAGTGATGCACAGGCAAATTTGAACACAATCTCCAACATGGACACACACAATGCAATGTATATATTTTAAAACAATTAAGTACAATGCAACATTGTATGACAGATATTTACTAAGGGTCTGTACTGAACTGAGCACTGTTTAGTTGCTAGGGGAGATAGTTTCAATGATCATGGCTTGACACTTGCCTTCCTGAGGTTTACCATTAATTATATAGAACAATAATAAAAACAACAAAGCCAGAAACAGAGAACTACATACAATAATATACAATACATATACTAGAGACCTGTAAAGCAAAAGATCATTCTCAACAGAGGTGCAGACTTCATGGAGGATGTACCATTTCCATTGAGCTTTAAAAGATGAATAGATGTTTAAAAGGAAAAAAAAGGATAAAAGAGGATTCTTTAGGCATAGAGAATTGACTTAGTAAATATTGATAGGTATGAGAACAGAGGAGTAGCCCTTTTCTCTCTATAAAGTAGACAGAAAACATCAGGAATGAGAAGGGTAGAAGATGGATAAGACATTGGTATTTCCCTGGCAAGGTATGAAAACATATGCAATCTCTTTTGCTGTCCACCTGAGGAAGTCACTGAGTCTTCGTTATATACAACCCATGGGCTTTTTAAAAATTCTGTATTCTATATTCCATAAAATATATTCCAACATTAAAATATGTGCATTTACACAACTCATATTAAAAAAAGAATGATTTATTGTACCCCTCTCCTCATTTTGTGTCTGTGACTGGCCACATTCTCTTATCCTAATCCCAATCCTGTGGAAAGAGTCTTCAATGCTTTTGAAAGCTACTGGCTCCTTGTTGCACAGAACTTACTAAATTTTTTTTTCTTTCCAGGTTTTTTTGGAAAGCAGAATAGTTCAACTGATTAAAAGCAGTTACTTTTTTTAGAGGCATAGTAGGGTGAACCTGTGATTTCATTGGTGTCAGGGAACTTTATTTTTTTTTATTGTGCACTTTTTTTAATAAATTTATTTATTTTTAGTTTTCAACATTTACTTCCACAAGATTTTGAGTTCCAAATTTTCACCCCATCTCACCCCTACCCCCACCCCAAGATGGCATGTATTCTGAATACCCCTTCCCCTAGTCTGCCTTCCCTTTTATCACTCCCCCCTTCTCTTATCCCCTTCCCCTTCTATTTTCCTGTAGGGCAGGATAGATTTCTGTACCTCATTTCCTGTATTTCTTATTTCCCAGTTGCATGTGAAAACATTTTTTTTAAACATGTGTTTTTAAAACTTTGGGTTCCAAATTTTCTCACTTCCTCCCCCTCCACCCACCTTCATTGAAAAGGCAAGGAACTCAATATAGGTTATACATGTGCAGTTATGCAAAACACTTCCATAGTAGACATGCTGTGAAAAACTAATACTATTTCCCTTAATCCTATCCCACTCCCCCACATTTATTCTATTCTTTCTTTTGACCCTGTCCCTCCTCATAAGTATTTGTTTCTGATTATCCCCTTTCCCAATCTGCCCTCTCTTTATTATTCCCCTGCTCTCTTGTCCCCTTTTGCCCCTATTTTCCTGTAGGGTAAGACAGATTTCCGTACCCAATTGAGTGTGTGTGTTATTCCCTCCTTAAGTCAAATCCTATGAGAATAAGATTCACTCATTTCCTCTCACCGTCCCCTGTTTCCCCTCTACTGTAAGAACTTTTTCTTTTCTGTTTTTTAGTGAAATAATTTACCCCATTCTACCTCTCCCTTTCTCCTTCTCCTAGTATAATCCTCTCTCACCCCTTAATTTTATTGTCCAGATCAACTCACCCTGTGCCCTCTATCTATCCATCTATCTATCTATACATACATATGCTTTTTTCCCTCCAACTACCCTAATACTGACAAAGGTCTCATGAGTTACAAATATCATCTTTCCATGCAGGAGTGTAAACAGTTCAACCTTAATAAGCCTCTTATGATTTCTCTTTCCTGTTTACCTCTTCATGTTCCACTTAAGTCTTGTGTTGGAAAGTCAAATTTTCTATTCAGCTCTGGTCTTTTCATCAAGAATGTTTGAAAGTCCTCTATTTCACTGAATGACCATTTTTTTCCCCTGAAGGATTATAATCAGTTTTGCTGGGTAGGTGATTCTTGGTTGTAATCCTATCTCCTTTGCCCTCCAGAATATTATATTCCATGCCCTGAGGTCCCTTAATGTAGAAGCTGTTAAAATCTTTTGTTATCCAGATTGTGTTTCCAGGACACTTGAATTGTTTCTTTCTGGCTGCTTGTAATATTTTCTCCTTGACCTGGGAACTCTGGAATTTGGCTACAACATTCTTAGGAGTTTTCCTTTGGGGATCTCTTTCAGGAGGAGATTGGTGGATACTTTCAATTTCTATTTTGCCCTCTGGTTCTAAAATATCAGGGCAGTTTTCTTTGATAATTTCTTGAAAGATGATGTCTAGGCTCTTTTTTTGATCATGGCTTTCAGATAGTCCAATAATTTTTAAATTATCTCTAATGGATCAATTTTCCAGGTCAGTTGATTTTCCAATGAGATAGTCAGGGAACTTTAACAATGCAGATAAACAACAACACTAGATTTTATAGTCTTCACTTATTTACTCTTGCATTTAAATATGGCAACTGTTGAATAAATGTTTTTGAATTATTGCCTAAAATTCCAATCCAAATTCCTTGATCTGTCACTCGAGGCTTCCCTGGACAATTAACTTGTCCAGGTTATATGTTTTGTTGTGGTTGTTGTTTAGGTCATGTCCAGCTCCATATGACCCAATTTAGGGTTTTCTTGACAAAGATACTGCAGGGGTTTGCCATTTTAAAGGTGAGGAAATTGAGGCAAACAGGGTTAAGTGACTTGCCCAGGGTCATGCAGCTAGGAAGTGTTTGACACCAGAATATGAGCTCAGGTCTTCCTGATTTCAGGCATCTGGTTCTATCCACCTTGCCACCTAGCTGCCTCCCTAAGTTACAAAACTAGTATGTATCAGAAGTAGGATAAGAACCTAGATCATGCTGACTCTGAAGCTAACTCTCTATCCCTTAGGGCATGTTGCCTTTCAATCTAATAGTGTTGTGGACTTGAGGGAAATAAGCTTATATGGGAGCTTTGAATGTCAGGGCAAAGATCATGAATTTGAATTTGTAGGCAAAGAAGGATATTTAAACGCTTATGAGCATAGTAATGATAGGGAAAAAATTAGATGTCTTAGGAAAATTAAGCTGGTGTCAGTGTGCAGGATGAAGAAGAAATGTGAGAGACCTCTAAGCCTTCAGTTTAAGTCAACATTTGTTAAGCAACTATTAAAGTAAGTTTTAAGCCCTGAATTGAAAGATTGAAATAATATAGACTTTTCCACAAGGAAACCTGCAATTCAGTATGGGAAAGGAGTATACAAATAGTTGTGGAACCTTGGGCAAGTCACTTAACCTCTCTTAGACTCTGTTTCCCCATCTGTAAAATGAATAGGTTGTACCAGATAGCCTCTGGGGTCCATTACTCCTCTAGATCTATGATCAAATGAACTAGGAAGGAAGATAAGAATGGAGATATTCAGGAACAAGCACTAACTTTGAAGATGAAGAAATTGGTTTCCTCTGCTTCAACTACAAATAACCTCTTCAGAGTTGGAATCAACGAAGTTATAGTGCCTATAGGAGGGGAATTCTTGAACCCTTCAATATCAGCCCAATCAGATTCTGGGAAACAATGCAAACACTCACCAGTGAGATTGTAGTTTTCCAAATGCACTTTTTTTTCCTGGGCCTCTTGGGTGCCATAAGACCCTCGAAAAAACCTTCATGTCCATCGTAGTCATGCATAGAGCATGGGCTGGCTGTGCATAGGAATCATTCCTGAGGTAGAGGTTAAGTTCCCTTTCTCCAGTGAAGGAGGTCAGCCCTTATTCTGAAATAATTTCAGACAACTCTGAAAATGCAACTTGCTAACTGATCATAGGGCTTCAAGGCCTAATTCAACAGAACCCACTTTACTTGATTTGGACAATTTAACCAGTTTGAAAAAGAATTCACCTCATTTACTGGAACAATCTCTTGCTGTGACTTTGGGTGGAAGTGGAAAGGGTTTCGGAGGGAGAGGATAAGGCAGGAAATAGAAAATGACAGTCAATGTTAACATGGGGAAGGACACATCATCCTAACATAACCCATGCTCACAAAGTAAAGTCAGGAAGGTGTTTCAGTGCTGAATGAGGCCCATTGGAGGGCTGTTACCAGCAGAGAAAAGAATCAGCCAATTTAGCATTGTCGTAATCATTCTTCCCATAAAGAAGAGTACAGCTGCCTCTTCTAATGAACCAGCCTTTTTTTCTTGCCTTAATCAGCTGATTGGATCCTCTTCAAGGATTAAATAATAACAGAAACAAAAAAATCCAGTTTTTTTTTTAAATCATCAAGGAGTGGAGAGATGATAAAGATAGCATCCAATTTTCTAGAAGCCTACTATTTCTATTTCTATATTAACTTTTACATGTTAGAATTTCTTTGGCTGTAATGATAATTAAAAATAACAGCTCAAAATTATATCTTTTTTGGTTTATAAAATGTATTATGTAATATTATGTCACTTGAACCTGACAGTAACAGTAGGTTTTTATTTTTTTATTTTTGGGGGGGGGGAATAGGGGAAGAATGGTGTTGGTCCTGACCTGAGATTTCATAATTTTAAAGAATTTCAGTCGAGGAAATTTTCTACCAATGTTCATCAGCAACTGTTTTGCAATTTATAGTCCTGAGAGAGATTCCTAGCATTAGTGGGAAATTAAGTAACTTGACCAGGGCTGTATAGCCAAATGAGCCCAGGATTTACTGATAGTGAACCTGACCTTGTACATTATATTATCTTGCTTTTAACTGTTATTATGTCAATTCTATACATATGGAACCTGAGGCTCAGAGAGGCTTTGACTTGTCCATGGTCACAAAGCTAGTGAGTATCATAAGCAAGATGCAAACCTTGATCATCTGAACCCCAAATTTGTGCTCTTTTCACAATATTTCAGTAGCCCTCTATAGCATGAGCCATGCAAGTTTCTAAAAGGCAAATTGGAAACATATATAGCTTGTTGTTAGATGATATTAGACTTGAAAAAAAAATAGTGCTCAGATAATTCTCTTTTCCATAAGGCCTTCCTAGTGCATAAGTGATTTCTCATATTCATTATGAGGGAGGATAGACTAAATCTAAACAATTAGATAGTAGCGGAAGTGAAGCTGTCCAGTCTCCTCTTAAATTGCCTACTGGGAAAAAAAATAGAACCGGTTGCAGAATTAGGGCTTATGGTCCATCTGATCCAACAAGTTCTTAAATGGGAATACCATTTATACCAGTCCAAGCCATTTCACATCAAGCTTCAGCTTTTAAACCTCTAAGGAAATGTACAGGTCTCTCCCTCCCCCTTACTCTCAGTCTCTCTCTGTCTCTGTCTCTGTCTGTCTCTCTCTCTCTCTCCTCTTCTCCCTCTCTGTCCTCTATGTTTCTCTCCTTCCCTCCCTCTACAAGCCTGCATGTATATGATATTATTAGAAGTGTATGTTTATATACAAATATACTATGTGAATGTATATGTTTACTATATATATGTGTATATATGTATATAGTAGAATAGATGTGTATTATGAATTTATCTAAATCTATGTCTAGTCAGCACCTATGGGGCACAGTTGATAGATTACAGTACATGTAGTCATGAAGACCTAAATTCAAATTATTTCTCAGACTCTTAAGACTGTCAGCTATGTGACCCTGTGCAAGTTACTTAACCTCATTCTTCATTTGTAAAATGGGGATAAACACCTATCCACATGATTATTGTGTGGATCAAAGGTGATAACACGCAAAGGACTTTTAAAATGTAAAGCATGATATATAAATCATTTATAATAATTACATATTATTTATATTATTTTATTAAATAATATTCTACATCATACAATATACATATGTTTATGTGTATATGCATACATGTACACACATTAACACGCATATATGCATAGAGGTGTACATACACATGTATATATACATACATGTGTGCATATATATTCATATACTATATATCTGTGGGCCATCGAAGACATACATAAAACATGAGACGTCTAAATGTATTCCATGTGGCTAAAATCTTGTCTGTCCCTCTCCAAAGCAGACTTCAATTCCTCCCTTGAGAGGAGCAGGACAAGGAACCATGGGGTTGGCCTGCTTTCCTTTGAGAAAGGAATACCAAATTAGAACAATATATGCCTCTTACAATTGGTAGTCTATAGTCACAATGGGTTGAAAACAAGCAAACAAACAAAAAGGTACAGGATTCTTTCATTGTTGTCCCTTAAAGGGGAAGGGTAGCCCTTTCCTCACATTGGCCAGTTTGTCTGTGAAATGGTAAAACTAAAAAGTACAAATACCTTTATTGATCCTTGAAATGGTAAAATTAAAAAGTATAAGTAACTTTATTCTAATATGTTCACATTTATAGAATCTTTTCTTCTATTGAATAAATATAATTCTACAATATTTCAGGCAAAAAAACCTGAATTATATGAATTATAATGTATCTTTTTACTTTGATATCTGTGGAATTCTATTGAATTTGAAGTCTGTTGTACTTACATCAGATTTAGAAGAGATCCAATGATGTGTCAAAGTTAGATGCCTTTTACTGTACATACACACACGCACAAACACACACACACACACACACCTTTTAATACTTAGACAATTTTTATTAAGTTGTTTCCCATTACATTTGAATCTGGTATTTATAATATTTCTCTGATAACTCATTTTTGTGATGTATAGGTTAAAAACATTTTGAAAAATACCCAAATGAGAGAACAGTTCAATGTTGTGGGCTGATTGTGATATAGATTACAAGAGAGTTGTATTGTAAAAATGTCTTAAGTCCCCTCCTTCACAGACAAATTTTTAATTCACTGTGTCAATATATTGAGTTAGGTTCTTTTAGGGTGCAAGGCTAGATTTTCTTTCATACACTGATTTGTTGGTTCTTCTCTGAGTATGTGCTTTTTGATCTATGTACCTCATACAAAGATATAGTTTTAGACTGTGGCCCTTGTTTGCATAACTAAGAAGAAATTGATTTTTTGTAATGGAAAATTGTGTTTTCATCATTCACAGTTTACTGTTTAATTTCTACTAAGCTTGGATAATTAAAGGGCCAGATTCACATTTTTTTTAGCGAGTTCCTGGCTCTCAGCCCTACTACATTCCTTATCTTAGATCTGTTTGAAATGCTAGGCAATGTCTAAAAAGGAAAAAAAAATCTATTTTATGATGAATTTTGAAAGTGCAAAGGATTTGTCTTTTATATTAATATATATGTTTATATATATATCCATACATACATAGGATAATTTAAATGGTGCTTTAAGGTTTTCAAAGGACTTTACATATATTATCTCATTTGAGCCTGACAACAACCTTATGAGAGAGGTGCTATTATTAGACCAATTTTACAGGTAAAGAAAACACATCTGAGAAAGGTTAAGTGACTTGCCTGGGCTCTCATATCTAGTAAGTTTCCAAGGTAGAAATTTAATTCTGGTTTTTCTGACTCGGAGTCTAGTACTTTGTCCAGGAGATCACACAGATTGCATGTAGAAATATTTCTATTACATGGCAATATTTCACATTGGTAAATATTCCAAATACCTTAGAATGAAATGTAATTAATTAATTTTTATTGAAACATCTTGATGCCTCAAATAATAATAATAACTAATACCCATATAGGACTTATTATATGCCAGGCCCTGAGCTAAGTACTTTATAATTGTGAGGTAGGTGCTACTATTATCTTATAGATAAGGAAACAGAGGCAAACAAAGGTTAAGTGACTTGCCCAGGGTAACACAACTAGTGTCTTAGGCTGGATTTAAACTCAGATCTTTCTGACTCCAGGCCCAGTGCTCTATCTACTGCATCACCTAGCTGTCTCCCAATTAACTAAAATATTAGAATTATTCTCATTCTTCAAAAAAGAAAAAAGTTATTACCAATTAAATTTCAAAATCTAATGCTCAAACAAACCTATTGTTATTATTTTGTTCTTCTAGTGAAATTCAACCATCCTATTAAAAACCTACTCTAGAAAAGTTGCATAGGTATATATTTTGGTTTCTGTGTGAGGTACATAGCTTAGCTAAGATATAATCCTTTCCCTCATGGACTAGCAGAGGAATAGGACCCAGGAAAAATGATGACCCAAAATAAGAATATAGGAAATATACAAAGAAAGTGAGGTTAGTGAGGAAGAGCATGAAGACCTGGAGAGTAGAGAAAGGGCCAAAGAAAACTTTCTGAAAGAGACGGCTTTTATATGGGGCACCGTGGAGTTCAGAGAAAAGAAGAGAGAAGGAAGTGGAGAATTTCCAATTGTTGTTGTTGTTTAAATCATAGTTTTAAATAATAGGTTTTTTTTTACCGATCCTCACACACCCATTTCTTTCTCCTAAAACACAATTTTCTCATATACTGGGAAATTTTTTTTTTCTTTTTAGGACACACTTTGTTCCATGGGTAACTAGAATTTAGGAAAAGGAACAGATTCATGAGCAAAAGGCATAAAGGAAGGGAAAAAAACTATAAAAAACAGGCAAGGATAAAAACAAAAACATAAGGACTTTTGAGAATAAATTGCCTTTCATTTAAAAAAAAGACCCATTCCTCTGACTTTTTTCAACCTTTTAGATAAAATATTATCAACTAATTACTCTCTTCTAAGATAGAACAAAAGGTTAAAGGATAGTAATTACTGATTACTTAAAGGGTAGTTGTAACAAAATAAGATAACAGCATTATCACATTTCAAAGCTTATACTATATTTTTGACAAAGAAAATGGTGAGACTAGATAATAGTATATTTTTTTCTATTTAGACCTAGAACTAGAGTATCAACTGCTAAAACATTTGACAAAATGCACTTCAACCAAGGACATCACTTACATATGCTGAAGCATTATGGAGGCAGTTTATGAAAAGCATGTAACAAAATGACTAATTTTACTGAAGTAATCTAGACATCATCCATCATGCATGAGGCATGAAAACCTAGTGTTAAAGGTGAATCCAACAGTAGTACCTTGTTAATTCAGATGGGACAAAATGAGACACATTCAAATTATTGAGAAGTTAAGATAAGGTCCTTTTCTTAGCCTTAACACAGCAAGGTTATGCAACAAGGAGATAGTAATAACTTAGGTCATCTGGATGCTCCCCCCCATCTCCATATGGAAATTTATCCACATGGTCAGTAGTGCAGGGTATAGTAACTCATATGGTCTTCAGAAATCTATCAAGTCAGAGGGACCCAACTCCAAAGGGTAGTACATTTAACATTCTTGTTTAGTTGTTTTCAATCATGTTTGACTCTTTGAACCCCCTTTGGTATTTTCTTGGCAAAGATACTAGAGTGATTTGTCATTTCCTTCTCTAGTTCATTTTACACATGAGGAACTGAGGCAGACAGGTTTAAGTGACTTTCTCAGGGTCACACAGCTAGTGAGTGTCTGAGGCCAGATTTGAACTTAGGTCTTACTGACTCCAGGCCTGGAACTCTATCCACTGTACCATGTAGATGAACTATGTAATGTACTTAGGTGAATAAGAAACTGTGGCCAGGGAGGTGGGGACCATTCAAATTTCAAGGAACTCTGTTGCCTTTTTGGCAAAAAAATAATTCCTGTTTTTTGGAAAATGGGATCCCTGGTTTTATCACACCTATGGCATAAGAACTCCCCTGCACTGCAGATACAAGGGTCAAGAATGAAATAATTCTTACACACAAGGAGCTTGTATTCTAATAAGGAAACTGATGTCATATAAATAAATAAAGAGTAAGTATAATAAATAAAAATAGTTAAATTTTAAGCTACTTTGGGATGGAAGTAGCTAACAAGTGAGGGAATAAGAAATGACCAGGTAGAAGGAGGTACTTGAGCCTTGTCTTTTAGGAAGAGAGGGATTCTATGAGGCTGAGGTGAGGAGGGAATGCATTCAAAACATTTAAGACAACCAGTTAAAAAATATGGATAGGAGAGATCAAATATTCAGTGTGAGGAAAAGAGAGAAGTCTGGTTTGGCTGAATCACAGAGTGTGAAGGAAGGGGTATCCACTGAGGGTGAGAAGACAGTTTGGGCCTAGGTTCCAGGACCTCCATTTTGGGGATGGAATCAAACTGTAAATGTTTTATTCTCTTCTTGCCTATAGTTCTGATTATCTAGACTTCACTGCTATGCCAAAGTGCAGAGATCTTCTTTTTCCAACTGCAAGTTTTCAGCTCCTTTTTATGTATTTTCCTAAATTAGATGTAAGCTTTTTGAAAGAAGGGGATGTCTTTTTTTAAAAATTTTATTTGTATCCCTTGTGTTTAGCACAATGCCTGGCACATAACAGGTGCTTAATAAATGCTTGTTCTTTCAGATTTCCCTGCAATGGAATTTTAAAAATAAAGAGAAGTTTATATTTGAACCAGCTGTGTTAATTGAGAAGAGCAGTGATGTGGTAATATCTACACTTTAAAAAATCACTTTGATGGCATTAGGGAGGATGGACTGAAGTGAGGAAAGGGTTGAGACAGGGAAACCAATGAGTTAGCTATTGCAGTAATTTAGGTGAGAGGTGATGATGGCCTGGACTAATATGGTAACTTTATGAGTAGAGAAAGTCATAGTTGAGAAAGATATTGTTGAATTAGAAATGGGGAGATTTGGGGACCAATTAGATATGTGGTATAAGGGACAGTAAGGAGTACAATATAATGCTGAAGCTTTAAATTTGAGAGTCTGAAAGAATGGTGACTTTTACTAAAATAGGAAAGTTTAAAAGAGGACAGAAGTTTGGGCAGAAACATAATGAGTTCAATTTTGAATATGTTCAGATGGACACATCTTTGGGACATCTAATTTGAAATGTTCTAAAAGATATTGATAATTCAAGACTGAAATTCAGGGGAGAGACTGATGCCAGATATGAAGATCATCAACATAGATTAGATAATTAAACCCATGGGAGCTGATTAGGTCACCAAGTGAGAGTGTGTAAAGAAATAAGAGAACTAGCACAGAACTTCGGGGAACACCCAAAGTTAAGGGGCATGATATGGATTATGAAGCAGCAAAGGAAATGGATGGTTGGTTGATTGGTTGTTGTCCTTCATTCTTGAAGAGGACCAAAACAGTATCACTATGTTGAGATCAAAGCATGGTGGGTCCAGCTGTGGCTGATCAGACCAATATGAGCTCAGAAGGCTCTATCATAGGTTGGGCACAAAGAGTCAATATGAACACATGGAGTGGAGATGTTTCTAAATTTGTTCATCTTAAATTTGTTTTGAACTACTGTAGTTCTGCTTTGCTCATAGAGGACAGTGCCTTCTTTGTTTTGGGGACGCCATGCTAGACAGTCTTGTGCCAGTATCTCCCATGTCTCACAATTGATTCCAAAGTTCTTCAGAGGGACCTTGAGAGTGTCCTTGTTTCATTTCTAATATCCATGTGAGCAATTGCCTTGTGTGAGTTCTATATAAAATAGTATTTTAGGCAAATGTACAGTTGGCATTTAAACAATGTGACTAGCCCATTGGGTTGTATTCTCTGCAGTTGAGTTTGAATGTTTGGCAGTTCAGTTCAAGAAAGGACTTCTGTGTCCAAGACCTTATCTTGCCAGGTGATCTTCAGAATCTTCCTAAGACAATTCAAATGGAAGTGATTCAGTTCCCTGGCATGGGACTGGTAGATTATCCAAGTTTCACAGGCATACAACAATGAGGTCAGCACATTGGTTCTGTAGACCTTCAGTTTTGCAGGCAGTCGAATACTTCTTCTCTCTCATGCTTTCCTGTGAAGCCTGTCAAACACTGAGCTAGCTCTGGCAACGTGTATATCAACTTCATCATATATGTGTACATTCTTGGAAAATATGCTGCTAAGGTAAGTGAATTTATCCACAGCATTCAAAATTTCTCCTTTTGCTGAAACCAATGGTTCTGTGTATGGATAGTATGGTGCTGGCATTTTCTTGGTGTTAATCGGTTGGCCAAAATTAGTACAAGCAGCACAGAATTTGCCCATAGTTTGTTGCATCTCATCCTCAGAGGCTACATTGAGTGCACAATCACCTGTAAACAAGAAGTCATGAACCAATTCTCCCTCCACTTTAGTTTTGGCTTGTAGCCTTGTCAAATTAGAAAAATTTACTATCAGTGCACTAACTAAACTTGATGCTGTTTTCATTCTTGTTGAAGGTGTCCAACAACGTTGCTGATAACATCATACTAAAAAGCATGGGAGCAATCAAACTGCCCTGCTTCATTCTACTGGTGACTGGGAAAGCACAATTACACTTTCCATTATCCAGAACCTGTGCAAGTATGCTATCATGAAACTGATATACAATAGTGATGAACTTCTCCAGGCAACCAAACTTTGCCATGATGATCTTCCACAGTATCAAAGACCTTGGTCATGTCGATGGATATTGTGTACAAACCTCAGTTCTGCTTATGACATTTCTGCTGGAGTTGTTGGGCAGCAAATACCATATTGACTGCTCCTTGGCCCTTTCTGAAGCTGCACTGGCTCTTGAGTAGAAGACCATCTTCCAGGTGAAGGAATGGCCTATTAAGGAGGACTCTAGCAAGAATCTTGCCTTCAATGACTAAGGAGAGATGTCTCTGTGATTGTTACAGTACAATTTATTTTATTTTACTTTATATAGATGGACAATCAAAGCATTCTTGAACTTCTGAACTCATTATTTTATTAATCATAAGATCATGATTAATCAGAATAGCATAATTACCAGAATTGTAAGGGGCCTCAGAGATCATTGAACCAAACCCTGTACTTAGACAGAAGAAACTGAGGACCAGGAAGGTTAAATGGCTTCCAAAAGGTTACAAAATAATAAGCATCTGAAGTAGGATCTCAATCTATGTCCTCTGACTTCATAGGCAGTATGCCCTCTTTATTATGCTGATTCCAAACCAAGGCTTCAGAAAAGTTCAGTGTTTTTCCAAGGGTCACACAGTTAAGAAATTTTTGAAGTTGAATATAGGACTTTCTGACTCTAAGTCCAGCATTTTATCCATAATGCCTCATTGTTTCTACTTGAAAACCAATAACAACCTTGATTAGTGAGTCACACTTAAAGCAAGATACGTCCTTTTCTTGGCCTCAGCTTCCTCATCTAAAATAAAAAAGGGTTGAGCTGAATTATCTCCCAAGTCCCTTCTACCTTTGGTAATCTGTGATTCAAGCTTTTGTTTTACATGACAGTTTCCTGAATTTAGTATGCCTCATCAAGGCATACTGTAACAAGTTGGACTGTTAAGATGCAAAGGAACTATATTGATATCAACACAGTCCAGGCTCACTCACTTCCTCTCTGAAAAATAGAAATTGGGCTTTACCTAATCAATATTTTAGTAAATCATCAACAAGCCATGGGAGCCCTCTTATCACCCATTGAATGGAACAGGTTCACTCTGTATGTTTATTGTCAAATATAGCTTTGTATTTATCATGTATTGAAAAATATCTGTGGCAATCTTTTTTTTTCCGTGTGTGTGTGTGTGTGTGTGTGTGTGTGTGTGTGTGTGTGACAGGGAGAGAGAGAGAGAGAGAGAGAGAGAGAGAGAGAGAGAGAGAGAGAGAGAGAGAGAGAGAGAAAGAGAGAGAGAGAGAGACAGAGAGAGAGAAAGAAAGAGAGAGAGAGAAAGAGAGAAGATAATTATCTTTTGTATAACTATAAGATGTGGTGAGTGAACATTTTCAAGAGACAAGTTTCTGGGTAAATTATAATCAATTTTATTAATTACAGCTAGCAAGTGACCAATAAAATGAGTTTATTTGTTCGTCTCTGTGAGCAAAGAGGAATCATGGCAACTTCTTGACCCTTATATGCCCTTTGAAGAGTAGGTGTTCCTGATGGATGGCTATTAACTCTGATTTGTCAACCATTAATGAGAAGAATGAATATTATAATGAAAGGTGGATCTAGTCTAATGAAGGACTAGAAGATGTGATTTTGATTATGTCACTTAATTCCAGACTACTTCCAGTCTTGGGCAATTTAGATAAAAGATCTATCCCCCCACTCCCATCCAAGCCTGAGTAGAACATAATGGATGGGAATTCACCTAGATTACATTCTTGGTAAAGTTTTCCTAGTAGGATAGGGCAACAACTCCACCAAGATAAGATAGTCTAGGTAGAGTAAATTTTGGGGCAAGGTCAGAGATCTCCTTGAAAGACTGTACTTTGAGGAAAAAGGAAAAAGAAAAAAAAACCTGCATCTCTCCAATCATTGGTTATTTAATAATTATTTCTCTCAAAGAGAAGGGAAAGGAATGGAAGGAAAGGGAAGCAAAGAGGGGAGGACAAGCAAGGAGAAGAGAAGTAAGAAAAAGGAGGAAGAGGAGGGGGAGGAGGGGGAAGGAAGGAAGGAAGGGAGGAAGAGAAAAAAGAAAAAGAAAGAAAAGAAAGAAAGAAAGAAAGAAAAGTAAGGGAGGAAGGAAGGGAGGAAGAAAGAGAAAAAAAGAAAGAAAGAGAAAAAAAGAAAAAAGAATTAGAGAAGAGAGAAGCGGGAACTAAAACAATAGAAGCAGAGGCATTAGAGAAGGTACATATGTTCAGGGTAAAACAAAACAGAATTAGTGAGCAGGAGTAGTCACAGTCAAAGATAGGTCTCTGTGTCTCAGAGCCTCTGTTTTCTCAATCCCTACCAATCCCAGGAATGTGTTCCATGAATACAGGGGTCAGGGACAGAGGGCTAGGGAAGCACTTACAGGGAAGCTTCCCAGTAAAGAAATCCATGGAAGATGAAATGAATATGACATAGCACCACACAACTCCCCTCCCACCCCAACACCCCCAATAGTAATCCTAGGTGCCCACAAGATGAGAAGATTCTTCTATAAAGGGCACTTGACAGTAATGCCATGATGGGGAAGGAGATATAATTCTCTTCACCAAAACAGGATGTTGCAACTCCAGGACAGGATCATGATATCCAGTCAGAGGATATACAATGGAATGAATTCCATGGGTGCTTTGCCCAGGTTTTCCCTTTGGCCTCTAGGTCATTTTGTAGGGTATCAATCTGTGGGACTAAATGCATATACACATCCCACTTTTTTTTCACAGAATGAAAGATACTATTTATTTTTACTGTTCTTTTCCAGATGGATCAAGTAGCTCTGTGAAACAGGCTTTAACCTTAACTATTCCAGAGTGTCACTTTAATTAAATCTGTATCCTAGAAAATGCTCTATCCTGCCAAGCCCCTTGAAAAGATCCTATTATCAGGTAGGAACAAATCTGCAATGTTATCTGAAATAATCCTTGATTATCTACAAGAACAAAAAGGGGGTTATTAAAAGTGGGCTTTGTCAGATCATTTTGGGAGGGCAAAATGAAAACTATATTCCCCAGGGATGGCTCATCCTACTGGAGATGCCCCCTCCCCTTCTGCCCTCTCAAAGCCAGTTTTCCTGTATCAGGGAAAATCTTTTTTTTTTTTGTTTTGTTTTGTTTTGTTTTTTGTTTTTTTTTTTTCCTGGTTCATCTCAAGCTGGGAAAACTTTTGATTCCTTCCAGCATTTTGTGACCAGCAGAGACCTTGGCTAAAACAGTGATGAATTTCCTGGGACAGGGAGAGCTTTCAGGAACACATTTTATCTGTCTCATTACCAATTAGAAAGGCTGAATTTGCCTCTCTCAAAGCAGAAACAGCCTCTGGGATGATTTATCTGTGAATAAGGTAGCATGTGTGTTTATTCATGCACTTGTGTTTTGAGTATGTTGTGTGTATGAGCATTTAGCATCCAATGAAACAAAAGTAAGAAGAGAAGTAGCTGCAACTATTTTGTTTAATCTTCAGTTCCTATCATTTCTGTCATTATAAGTAAGTAACATGCTAGCCCCCTAGAGGTAAATTTTTGCATTCTTGCCACAAAGTGGAATAACTGGAAAGATATGGTCAGGTAACAGTGGACATACAGGGTTAAGGGTCAAGAAAAACATTCTAGCTGGGGATGAGGGGTTCAAAGTACATAAACAAAATTATGAAAATCCAGGCAAGTCTCCCTAATCAAATGGTAAACTGTGGACAAACTACCACATTCTTTATGAAAAATGCGGAATATTCAAAAATGTGTTAGCCTGAGAGGTAGCTGAATCTAGGGAGCAATAAAAATTGATAAGTCAATATAAGAAAAGTGAGTATAGTCACAAGAGAACAATGAATCAAAAGTATTTGATGTCATTTCTGTAGGCAGGT
The DNA here is from genome assembly GCF_900497805.2 of Vombatus ursinus. NCBI lineage: Eukaryota > Metazoa > Chordata > Mammalia > Diprotodontia > Vombatidae > Vombatus > Vombatus ursinus. Next base: position 13,647,377 of record NW_020954556.1, read on the forward strand.
GGGTTATAGAGAGAACATTGGATCAGGTGTGAGAAGAATTGAGTTAAAATACCTGTTCTGGGATGGCAGAATAAAAGCAGTGACTTGCTTGAGTTCTCCCTCAAACCCCTCCAAATACCTATAAAAATGGCTCTAAACAAATTCTAAAGTAGCAGAACCCACAAAAAAGAGAGTGAAACAAATTTCCAGTCCAAGACAACCTGGATGGTTGATCAGAATGGTATATCACGCTGGGCAGGGAGAGGAACACAGTTTGGCATGGGCATGAGTGCCTCAGTGAACCTGGAGCAGGCCTCAGAGGACTGAATCACAGGCAACTGTGGTGGTTTCCAGACTTCTCAACCCATGAATGCCAAGGACAACTTAGAAGGTCAGTAGGAAAATTCTGCATCTGCAGTGAGAGAGAAGTGCGGTTCCAGCCCCAATCCCTGAGCATGGCCCTGGGGTGGTGGCTGCCTCTAGAGCTTCTGGTCCACAGACTGAGAGGGAATCTAGTGGCTGATCAGAGGGGGATTTCAGGGATCTCTCTGCTGTTTCAGGATTCTCTTGCTTTGCCCGTGCTTGGATTTGGGTCACAGTTCTGGGTGGCAGTCCTGGGGCTAGGAGGAGCGCTGGTGTGGTGGAGCTTGTAGTGCCTGTGGAGAGAAAATCTTTCTCACAATTCCAAGATAGAAAAGAGTACTTGTGGTCACTTATAGACCAGAGCACAGGCCAGGAAAGGAGTAAACACCTCATCTCTTATCATACCACCTTGGAAGAACTGAAAATTTACAGGTCCCTAGAAGTATCTCTAAAAAGAGCTGCACAAAAACCCCGAAGCTTGGAACAGTAGATTCTCCACAGTGGAAGCAGCCCCCTATTTTAACAAAGAGTTTATAACTCAGGTACTTGGCTGGGATCATGAGCAAACAGTGCAAAAAGAGTCAGGCCATAGAATCTTACTTGGGTAACAAAGAAGATCAAAACATACAACCAGAAGAAGACAATGAAACCAAAGCTCCTACATCCAAAGCCTCCAAGAAAAATATGAATTGGTCCTAGGCCATGGAAGAGTTCAAAAAGGATTTTGAGAAGCAAGTAAGAGAAGTAGAGGAAAAGCTTAGAGTGATGCAAGAAAATCATGAAAAACAAGTCAACAGCTTGCTAAAGGAGACCCAAAAAAATACTGAAGAAAATAACACCTTAAAAAATAGCCTAACCCAAATGGCAAAAGACGTCCAAAAAGCCAATGAGGAGAAGAATACCTTGAGAAGCAAAACTGGCCAAATGGAAAAGGAAGTCCAAAAGCTTACTGAAGAAAATACTTCCTTAAAAATTAGAATAGAGCAATTGAAAGCTAGTGACTTTATGAAAAATCAAGACACTGTAAAACAAACTCAAAAGACTGAAAAAATAGAAAACAATGTGAAATATCTCATTGGAAAAACAACTGACCTGGAAAATAGATCCAGGAGAGAGAATTTAAAAATTATTGGACTATCTGAGAGCCATGATCAAAAAAAGATCCTAGACATCATATTTCAAGAAATTATCAAGGGGAACTGCCCTGATATTTTAGAACCAGAGGGCAAAATAGAAATGGAAAGAATCCACCAATCATCTCCTGAAAGAGAACCCCAAAGGAAAACTCCTAGGAATACTGTAGCCAAATTCCAGAGTTCCTAGGTTAAGGAGAAAATATTACAAGCAGCCAGAAAGAAACAATTCAATGTATTGTGGAAACACAATCAGGATAACACAAAATTTAGCAACTTCTACATTAAGGGACCACAGGGCTCAGAAGATAATATTCTGGAGGGCAAAGGAGATAGGAGTACAACCAAGAATCATCTGCCCAGCAAAAGTAAGTATAATCCTTCAGGGGAAAAAATGGACATTCAGTGAAATAGAGGACTTTCAAGCATTCTTGATGAAAAGATCAGAACTGAATAGAAAATTTGTCTTTGACTTTCAGATACAAGACTCAAGAGAAACATGAAAAAGCAAACAGGAAAGAGAAATCACGAGACTTTTTTTTTTTTAGGCAATATGGGTTAAGTGACTTGCCCAGGGTCACACAGCTAGTAAGTGTCAAGTTTTTTGGTCTGAGGCTGGATTTGAACCCAGGTCCTCCTGACTTCAGGGTCAGCGCTCTATCCACTGTGCCACTTAGCTGCCTCTCCATAAGAGACTTATTAAGGTTGAACTGTTTACATTCTTCAAGGAAAGATGATATTTGTAACTCATGAGTCCTTTGTCAGTATCAGAGTAATTGGAGGGAAAAAATATATGTATGTATATCTATATATATCTATATATATAGATATACATACATACAGATAGATAGATAGATAGATAGAGGACACAGAGTTAGTTGAAGATGAATGGGTGATATCTGGAGAATAAAATTAAAGAGTGAGAGAGGATCATACGGAGAGAAGGAGAAAGGGAGAGGTAGAATGGGGTAAATTATCTTACATAAAACAGACAAGAAAAGGCTTTTACAGTGGAAGGGAAACAGGGGAAGGTGAGAGGGAATGAGTGAATCTTATTCTCATAGGATTTGGCTTAAGGAGAGAACAACATACACAATCAATTGGGTATCGAAATCTATCTTACCCTACAGGAAAATGGGAGGGGAAGGGGACAAGAGAGTAGGAGGATGATAGAAAGGAGGGCAGATTGGCGGGGGGTGGTAATCAGAAGCAAACACTTCTAAGGAGGGACAGGGCCAAAAGAGAGAATAGAATAAATAGGGGGCTGGATAGGATGAAGGGAAATGTACTTAGTTTTTCACAACATGACTACTATGGAAGTGTTTTGCATGATTATACACGTATAACCTGTATTGAGTTGCTTGCCTTCTCAACGAGGGTGGGTGGGGAGAGAGGAAGGGAGAAAATTTGGAACCCAAAGTTTTAAAAACAAAAGTTAAAAAAATTGTTTTTATACGCAACTGGGAAATAAGAAATACAGGAAATGGGGTATAGAAATCTATCCTACCCTACAGAAATATTGAAGGGGAAGGGGATAAGAGAAGGGGGGGGAGAGATAGAAGAGAGGGCAGATTAGGAGAAGGGGTATTCAGAATGTATGCCATCTTGGGGTGAAGGGAGGGATGAGATGGGGAGAAAACTTGGAACTCAAAATCTTGTGGAAGTGAATGTTGAAAACTAAAAATGAATTTAAAAAAAATACCTGTTCTGCTATTCATTATCTATATGACCTGGGGCAAGTCACTTCCTTTCTCTCTGCTAGATGCTAGAGATACAAAGGCCAAAACAAAATCATGCCGCTTTCAAGAAGCTTACATTCTATTGTTTATGGGAAATGACCTATTCCATTTCTCTACACATGGGACACATGGTGGTGTGTGACCTATGCAATAAATACTCTGACTTGACTTCTCTATCAGATATTCCTTAAACACTGACTTAAAACAGTATTTCTAATTCTATTTTGCCCTGTGGTCTACTGTCGTTGGTAAAAAACTGTTCCTACTATGCTACCTACTTAGCACTATATATACTTATATACACAAGTCAATGAGATGATTAAAATGTGAATTATATTAAATAATATTTTCTAATTCATATGAGAAAATTCATATGTATATATATATATATAATGTGTATATATAATATATATATATACATGTGTGTGTGAGTGTGTGTATGTGTGTATAAACTTACAAACATTTGAGCTACAATTCAGATCACCCACCATTCTATGCAATCCTTATTAAGGTGGTTTGACAGTTTTCACCGGAATATGTGGTATTTGCCACCATGCCTTTGAATGGTTAACTTTTTTGTTTGTTCATTTTATTGTTTTGTTTTATTGTTTAGACTGAGTCTCTGTATGTTATATGGGTTGAAATTTCATTTAGTATTGTATGGGCACGATCACCACTGATCACCACAGGCACATTGATAAGCTCAGTTTCAAACTTGAACTAGTTTACTCCTCCTTAGCAAGCTTGAAGACCTTCCCCCCAACCCCATCACTGGGACTCATTATACAATGCTAGAAGTGCAGAGTGCAAGCAATCCACCAACCTCAGCCTTGATGGCAGCAAGAATGACAGGTATATGCCACCACACCCAGCTCACAGTGAACTTTCCCCCTTCTTCTCTTCCTACCTAAATTGTGTTCATCCTTGAGGATCCATTCTGAGCCGCTTCTCCATCATAAAAACTTTCCTGACAACCTCAGCCTAGACTGATCTTTCCCTCCTCTGAACTTTCCCAGAATTTATTGTTTGCAATAATCATTTGGCATATACCATATATTGCCTTATACAGTTAACTAATTTTTCATGTTAACTCCCATTGGCCCCAGCCCAACACAGTGCCTTATACACTGCAAGTTCAGAATGCGTATTTATTGATTGTGTGATTGACTGTTTTGGAGGTGCCTGAGGTACTATCATTTTGAGAAGCACTGCCTTAAAGAATCCCTAACCCATTTCCTGAGAACTTTATGAAAAATGAAAAATTAAAACTCCTATCATGGGATCTCACAAATGATACTTTGTGAATGTTTTATTCAAGGTAAATTCAGTAAGCAAACATGTTTTGTTACAGTTTTTGAAATGCACCCTCACTGGCTTATATATTACTATTCACAGCTGAATATCTTTTTTGCTGATAATTGCTTCACTTTACCATTGTATTGAAAGTTTATTTCTACCTTAAAAGTGCCAGGGTTTCCCATTGCGTCCTGGGCCATCTCCAGTAGTCCTCATGAATATCTAGCCACTTGATCTAGATATCTCTGAAGGAGAAAATGAGGCTAGTGATCTTGCACAGCCTTCCCTCACTCAAATCAAAGTCAATTGCAAGTCATGTCATCTCCCTGATGTCATGGTCCTCTTCAAGAATGAAGGACAAACACAACCTTCTTTCTACCCACACTCCACACAGACTTTTATCACTGACAGGGAGGAAGCAGGGGTACAGGAATAAACATTGACATAGCACCTACTATGTGCCCACAATGAACTAAGTGCTTTATAAATATTTTCTAGTTTGATCCTCAATCGATAGATAAATGAACCTTGGTCTTGGAATAATATCTAACGGACTTTTGATGTAGGATCAGGCATTCAGAGCAGCCATGTGGCATAGCCAGAGTGGATAAAGTTCTGGACTGTGAATAAGAAAGAACTAAATTTTGAATCCCAGATACTAGCTGTTTGACCATGGGCAAATCACTTAACCTTTCATCCTTAGTTTCCTCATCTGTAAAATGGGGGTCTCCTTCGCAGGGTTGCTGTGAGGATTAAATAAAATGATATATAATTTGCAAAGGATAAACTTCATATAAATATGTATTATTATTAGAAGTCATCTAATACAACCCCTTTATTTTATGGATAAGGAAACTGAGGCTCAAAGTCGTTAAATAACTACACCTGAGGTCACACAGGAATTATATATTTACATCGGTAAGCGGAGATTTGAACCTAGGTTCTCTAACTCCAAATTGGGGCAAGTCACTTAACCATTATGTGCCTCACTTTCCTCAACTCTAAAATGGAGATGATAATAGCACCTACCTCACAAAATTGGTATGGATCTAAGGGAGATAATATTTGCAAAGAGGTTAGCACAGCTCCTGGAACACATAATAGGCACTTAATAAATGATTCCCTTCTCTTTTCCTTCCTTCCTTCCTTTCTTCTTTCCTTCCTTCCTTCCTTCCTTCCTTCCTTCCTTCCTTCCTTCCTTCCTTC
>NW_020954556.1:13653102-13658164 GCF_900497805.2 Vombatus ursinus
TTCCTTCCTTCCTTCCTTCCTTCCTTCCTTCCTTCCTTCCTTCCTTCTTTCCTTTCACAGAAACCTATGATCAGTTTTGTAGAATATTTTTAGAGGGTGAATAGAGAAGGTGGACAGTGGCAAGTCTGGGCATCAACAGCTCTAAATGATGTATTAGCATTAATGAATGAATGTCAGAAGGAATGGATGGAGCTACATCCCTTTTACAAAATTGTCAACATATTCAGAGATAGCATCATTCTGGAAGGTTTGAAGAGGTTTATAGGACACACGCACACACATATATATACACATATATACACATATACGTGTGTGTGTGTGTTTATATACATATATATATATATATATTCTCTAAACCTAATTGGAAACAGACTTTTTTTTGGCCAGTTTATATGGGAAGCTCATTTTTCAGCAAGTGATCAAGGATCATTGATTAGAAATTATTCAAGGTAAGGAAAAGGCAATGAACAGATATGGAGAACAAGGACTTATAGCTAATTAACTTTTACTTCCTTGCAGGCCCTTTTCTGCTGATATACAGATCAGCTTAGAATTATAGGCATGGTCCTGAGCTCAGTAGTTTTCTCTGACTGGTATCATGCTCTTTCCCATGCCATTTAACTATGGCTGGTTGCTTTCACTTGCCTATGAGATTATGGAAAAATACATGGTGAATGAAATGCAGATAACCTTGCCATAAAATCACTTATTAACAACTTCATGGGGGCAGCTTTGTGGTACAGTGAATAGAGATCCAGGAGTCAGGAGGACCTGAGTTCAAATCCAGTGTCAGACACTTGACACTTACTAGCTGTGTGACCCTGGGCAAGTCACTTAACCCTGGTTGCCTCACCAAAAAGAAAAAAAAAAAACTTCATGTCTATTTCTGTCTACCATGTCTATTTTCTGTGTTTCCCTCTTTCCTTTTCTGCTTATCCTTAGCTGGACAAATAAATAAAGGGAGAGTCCCAGTTTCTGCTTGTAGCATTATGAAAGGATTCAGGTGTTACAGAAGAGAAGGACAAGGTTACTTAAGGACAGGCAGGAAGAGAACATCAAAGATCTTGTGAAACATAGATCATGTTTTTCATTCCATAAACCAGATGCTTCCATGGTCCCATCAACAAGACATCTTAGGGAATAATAATGAAAAATGAATTATTCCTCAAAATTTCTTGTAAGAAAGATAACATGGGCATATAATATGTTCACTTTAAAAAATATAATTTTAATGGCCTAAGGAAAAATAGTTTTAAAAGAATCAGTTGGTAAAGACCACATATGTAACACGGAAAGCAATAGATTCCGCTTATTTTAGAGTTATTAGTCCTTTTTTATTTTGATACAAAAGCCCTTGTCACATTTTATAAGTCTTCCAATCACTAATATAAAATTTGACAGGTTGAGACAGGTGTATCTAACTCCAATTACAGAGAGAGCATATATGTTCGTTTCTGTTTAATGCGGCACTGTGGGATACACTGTCAGCTATATCTGCTTTGCAGCAGCTCCATCTGTTGGTAACCAGTGGGAGGGGACAGATGAATGCAAATTGTTTAGCTACAAAGTAGATTGTAGCATCAGTTTTGACTATGTCTGAACTCTGGGTCACTGGCTATGGGCAGGACAACAGAAGAACCTGTATTAATCAATCTGATCATGCACTTTCACAAGCCTACTCACACACATACACACACACACACTCCCATACATGCGCGCGCGCACACACACACACACACACACACGCAGAGAACTGAATCAATAGAAAGTAGTCACTCCATGTTAGCCTTGAAATGACCCCTGTAAGAGCTACATTGTTCCCAAAAGAACAAGGGAAAGATCTGCAGTGTAAATGAAGGGAAATGATGTCTGAGAATTTCAAATTGCAAGTACCAAGGAGCATCAATAAAGGTCTTCATCCCAGCATCTGTTTGTCTGTCTACAAGATCCCCGACGGAATCCCCACCATAAGCCTTGTCTTCTTTCCATCTGTCATTTGGTTGTGGGGGAGGAAGTTTGCACCACCTTAAAGTTAATGAGCTTTGAACAGCCTATTAATGAATTCTATTCTGCAGGCAGGCTCTAAGGTTTAAGGCATCAAGGGGCCTGGATGACTGGTTTTGCATAATCACACTCAAAAAAAAGTTAGAGTTTCCACCCACAGGTTCTGGGGCAGGGGCACTGCCAGCTGAGTGAATGGTTTCCCTAAATATATTTCTGAGATGGAGTTCTGACAATATTGATATTAGGATGGTAGCTGCTTTGCATAAAAGACAAGACTGACAAAAACTTGTTTTCTGAATGCAACACTCCCAACTAGATTTGTTGGTCTTCGAATAGGAGAAGAGAAAGGGAGGGTGGGTAGCAGTGGGGGCAGGTAAGACATGTGGTAATTCATTTCATAGGGTTGAAAAGGATCCTAGTCCATATAATGTAAGATCTCTTAGGGGCTTTTAAATAGAACATAGAATATTAAACCTGAAAAAAGACCTTAAGAATAGAGGCTATTAAAGTTAATAGATACCTTAGAATATAGAATATAGAATGCCAGAGATGAAAAACATCTATAGCTAGTGTAGTACCACGAATAGAACACTTTGTGAAGTGTTGGAGTAAGGAATACTTGAATTCAAATTCTGCTTGGGACAGTAGCTATGGGACAATGGACAGGTCAATTAATCTCTGTCTGTGTCAGTTTTCTCATCTATAAAATGATGGGATAGTAATAACTGTTTCCTTCAGTGTTTTTGTAAGGATAATTTGAAATTTTTTTTGGTTGTTTTTGTTGGTAGGCAATGGAGTTAAGTGACTTGCCCAGGATCACACAGCTAGTAAGTGTCAAGTGTCTGAAGTCAAATTTGAACTCAGGTCCTCCTGACTTCAGGGCTGGTGCTTTATCCACTGTGCCACCTAGCTGTCCCTTGAGGTAATATTTGTAAAACACTTTGCAAACCTTACCCATGCTCCTTAAACTTTTCCCACTCAGGACACCTTTTCACATTTCAGCAGTTTTCCTTGGCATTGCATAGCCTGAGGGCATGTGCAGTGCAAAATGCGCATTCTTTATTTTCAGAACCAATGCTGCATTGAAATTGCAGGATGTAAGGAAAGCAAGCATTGCCAGAAGCACTTTGGATTCATTACTCGTTTGATTTTTAATTAATTTTTGGTCTTTGCAGGTTCAAAAACCTTTTACTGTTGTCAAATTTTTCACAACCCCATATAGTGTTGTGATCCATAGTTTAAGAAGCACTGCCTTAAAGAACTTTATTTGTGCTGTTGTAATTGTTACTAATTATTGTAATTGTAGGACAGAGATTACCTCTGCTGGAAGATAACTTATCAGTCATCTGGACTATCAACACATTTCTCTTACTTTGTCATCTTTAATTACCCATTGTAAACCTCTTCCTTGCATTTTTTTCTCTTTATTTATCTTTTCTCCCCAAAGATAGGGCAAGGGTGGTGCTATGTTAGGATAGAGGTGGAAGAGGACAGGGTTGGGTGAAAACTCAGGAAACCATTTTAGTATTTTATTTTTAATCATCTTAATTTCAGTACATGAAGGCAGCTTTCTAGCTATTACAGAAACCTTGATTCTCATGATAATTTGCATATATTAATTATACACACACACATATTAATGATGAGGAACCAGTGCTGACCTCCTATGTGATTTTTCATTTTCAAGAATCACTTTTTAAAAAGTCAAGGAGCTGAGACAGGCAAATAGTCTCAAAGGAAAGGAAATAAAATGCCAACCTTGGACCATGGTAAACGAATATAACAAAAGCATAAAAATCATAACTGGCAACTGTATGAGAGAATCAAACTCTATATTTCAACTTTCATTATTAAAACCTACCAAAGATGATTCTCTTGACAACTTCCTCTGCCTTTATGAATTGTCTAGAACCCATCCTATTAATATCTAGATCTGCAGTCATTCCAGTACTGAACAAAATGGTATGCCTCATAAACGGAGTTTTAAGATAGTTCTACCAGATACAGAAAGGTCTAATTGAACAAAAGTCTGTCTCAAAGGCTATGCAGAGTGTAATTATAGTGATCAAGGTCACATGATTACAAAAAAGACTACAGGAATTCTGTATCAAAGGAACCAGATCTGACTTTTACATCCATAGGTTGAAAGACATGACTCTCAACCTCAATACTTCAGCTGACCCTTAATCTCAGCTTAATTGGTCATTCAATCCACAAACATGTATTAAGTACTTGCAATGTGCCAAGTATTGTGCTAAACACTAGATGCTCATCAGCATGGATACCCATTGTGGCATGCAGATCACAACCCATCCACTCTTTCTTTTCCTCTAAGATTTCTGTTTATACCATGCTCTAAATTAACCTCTGTTTGCCTTGGAGGCAACTAGGTGATTCAATGAATAGAGTGCTGGGTCTGGAGTGAAGAAAACAAAAGTTTGGCATCTGGCCTCAGATACTAACTGGTAAGTCAGTATTTATCTAAATCAATTGGAGAAAGAAATGGCAAACCACTCCAGATCTATGCCAAGAAAATCCAATGAGAGGTCACAAAGTCCTTAAAAAACAGAATTGGCCTAATGGTAAAAGAGGCACAAAAATTCATTTTGTGAATGGTATCAAGCCTCAGAACAATCAAATAACTCATCAGTGAAATTCAGTGCTATTCAAAAGAGATTCCCTTCACCAATGAGGGGACAAAAAAAAGTAGATAAAAATGTATTTTGCTCCGAATATGAAATCAAATAAACTGATTCTTCTTTACCCTAAGTTTTAGCACTCTCACCCTCTTAAAATAATATTACATTTACTGATTAGTGTATATATTATATCCTTTTGGTAGAAGCAATCCATAGTATATTACCACAATCAACTTGCTCTGAGATTTTATAAAATTCATCATAAAAACCATGTATGACTAGAAAAAGGGATAGATGAGATTTTTATCTAGAGTGAAAGATAATGGCTGAATAGCTAAAATGTTGCCCTTGGATCTATCTGTCTATCTCTACACACACACACACACACACACACACACACACACACACACACACACACA
>NW_020954556.1:13658174-13661959 GCF_900497805.2 Vombatus ursinus
ACACACACACACACACACACACACACACACACACACACACACACACAAAACAACGTAGAAGAAATTCTCTTGTATATTGGGCATAACTTTTATGGAGAATTTATGTATTGTTCGGTCATTTCTGACTCTTCATGACCACATGGACCAAAGCATGTCAATGCTGTTAATGGGGTTTTCTTGACAAAGATAGTAGAGTGGTTTGTCATTTCCTTCTCCAGTGGATTAAGGCAAACAGAGGTGAAGTGACTTGCCCAGGGTCACATAACAAGTAAGTGTCTGAGGCTGGATTTGAACTCAGGTCTTCCTGATTCCAGGTTCAGTGCTCTATCCACTAAGCTGCCTAGAAGGAATTGCTGTGGACTGGATGGATGTAAGGAGATTTCAACAAAGGTCAAAGTACAATGAAAGTTGTCTAGGTTTTTACAGAGAGATTATGTGGTGTGACGAATAACCCCTGATATATTGTGCTTTATTATCTCCCTTACTACATTAGCAAGAAAGTAGAGAAGGTATTATTCTGTCCCTTTTACAGATGAGGAAATGAAGCTGATACAGGTTAAGTAGTTTATCAAAGGACATATAGCTAGTAAGTGCAAGTTTCTTGAGGGCAGAGACTCTATCTTTTTTTGAATTTGTATTCCCAGAACCTAGCACTGTATCTAGCATATTTTAGGCATTTAACAAGCATTTATAAATTTGTTAAAAAACAAAATTTTATTCATGGTCTTTTCCTTCCAAATTCATGGAATTTATCACTATGTCACAGTACACTAGATTTAACTTCACACTCTCTTTGGTCCAACCAGATTGATCTTGCTGTTCCTCACAAAGACCACTCCATTTCTGGTCTGGGTGTCTTTTTTTTTTTTTTTTTTTTGGTAAGGCAATTGGGGTTGAGTGACTTGCCTAAGGTCACATAGCTAGTACATGTCAAGTGTTTGGTCTGAGGCCGGATTTGAACTCAGGTCCTCCTGACTTCAGGGCCGGTGCTCTATCCACTGCACCACCTAGCTGCCCCCCTAGGTGTCTTTTTCTAAGGATTCTTCATGCCTGGAATGCACTCTGTTCTCCCTTTTGCTTCTTAGAATACCTTGTTTCCTTTTAAAATCACTTTAACTTGCTCCTTCCTACGACATGTGAGGCCTTTCTGAATGCCCCTAGCACCTGGTGTGCTCCCTAATATTTACTTTGCATTTGTCTATATTTCCATATACTTAAACATGAACATGTTGCCTTTGCGACTAACTTGAGCTCCTTTAGGCAGGTACTTTCACTTTTGTCTCTATCCAAAATGCCTGGCACATAGAAGATCCTTATTAAATGCCTTTTGAGTGATTGATTGTCTAAGAATCAGGCATCTCAGTGTTCTAGTACCAGATCTATCACCAATTAGTTGTTTGACCTTGGGGAGATTACTTTATCTGTACTTTAATTCTCTCATTTATAACATAAGGGGAGAGATAACCTCTATGACCCATGGTGGTTCAATGATTCTATGATACCATTTGTTAAGATAGTAGAGAATAAATGGAGTAGTTAAGAAGTTATGAGCATTTGTCGATCTATAAGTAATATAAACCCTGAGCCTGTGCTTCATATTATACTGGTGATAATGCAGATAACAGTTTATAGATCACTTTCCTCCCAGTAGCTTTATCATGTATACAGCATAGCTATTACTCTCCTCAATCTAGTGGAAATTGAAACTTTAAGACCTTAATTAACTTTCCCAGCATCCCCCTCCCTGCAAGTGTCAAAACTGGGACTCAGACCCAGCTCCTCTGAAAGCCCAGTGTTTTTCAAAATGCAGTACAACTGGAGTAAAATTGTTTTTATACTCAACACATTTGATTAGGTGGGATGTTACTTATGTCTTCCTCCTGAGGAGGAGAAGATGAAGAGATTGAAGAAGCAAATGCTGCATTCGCAAGGCCATTGCCCAAAGAAAAGACTGCAATTTCAATGTTTAGATAGCAGCCGAAGTGACCAACAGTGAACACAGAGAGCCTCATTTATGGGGTGACCCTGACAGATTCTTAACAGATGTGCTTCTCTTTTTGTCTAAATAGCGTGATTGTTTCCTCCTTTAATTCAAGGAGAAAAATACTCTTGAAAAAAAATATGGGCACTCAATGCAAGATAAATCAATGTCCTTGCTATAGCAGAATTAGCTGGCTGCAGACAGTGTTTTATGGGCTGTTTCGCAACCACTTTAATTAACTCCAAACAAGGAATACTTCATTCTAGCTCTGCTCCCTTTCTTGACAATGTGAGACCATATTCCATGTCTGGAACCAGATCAGAGCAGTAGACTGCATTTTGGGCATCAATCAGCCACTAAGGGAAATAGTCTTTTCCATTCAATTTCTTTAAAAGAAAGAATGTGAATGGGTAATCACCCATCTCTTGTCCCAGTAACATGGCTATCCCTCAGGGCTCTGTTCTGGTCTACTTTCTATAATATCTCTCTCCTTGAGATCTCAAGAACTTCTAGTGTTTCAAGTATTGTAGCTCTGATGATGACTCTCAGATCTATAATCTCATGTTGCCATGTGCATCCTTCCAGATACCAATTAGGCATTTCAAACTCAATATGTCCCCAATTTAATTTACGAACTTCTCTCCAAACCTGTACATTCTTCAAACTCTATTGATTTTGTTAATTGGTACCATCATCATCCCAGTTACCCCAGTTTGTAGCTTGGGAATCATCCTTGACTTGTCCCTTTATTCACCCCTGCCTCATAACCATTCAATTATTAAATTTTGTCAATTGCACCTCCATAATAGCTCTTGTATTTTTCTCCTTCCCTTTGTTCACATAGCCAACATACTTGTTCAATACTCCATCACTCCTGTCTCGGACATTATAATAACCACCTAATTGGTAGCGCTGCTTCCAGTCTCTCCCTTCCCCAATCTATACACCACATAGCTGCCAAAGTGATTTTGCTAAAGGGGTGGTTTGATCACGTTACCATACTTACTCAATAAACTCTAATGAATTGTTACTACTCTAGGTTCAAATGTGTTAGCTTCTTGGTTTGACATTTAAAGATCATCACAACCTGGTTACTTTCTATTTTTACAATTTTCCTATGTGTTAAAATATTGTATTGTAATACAATGTTACTATGTGTTTGCGTATTTGCAATATTCTTATATATTTCTCCACTTCTTATAATCCAGGCTTTCTTTCAAGACTCAATTTAAAGAGTGTGTGGGAGAGATTTGCTATCCCCTCTCGCCCCAAAATTGGTAATACCTCTCCTGCTGAGATTGCCTTATATCTATTTGGAATGTAACTCATAGATATTTTGCTAATAGGTGTGCCCAGTCAAAGAACTTTGGGGACCTCTATCCTAGAGATTGTATTTTGTTTTTAAAAAGCTAACAAGAATGTGGTTGGTCCTTTGGCCACCGAATGGCTAAGTCCATTAAATTTTATTAAAGAGATTCTTCAACCTCAGAAAGCAGCAACACAATATAAACATTTATTTCAAAAGAACTTAACACCTTGTTGTTTCTATTACCTGCCATTATGTCATTTTATCAAGTGGCCTAGGAGACATCAACTGAATAGGGGGTGATTCTTTGATTTTACATATTTTGTTTAGGTAAGGCACAGGTTTTTCTTTTCCTTATTTCCTTCCATCCATTTCCTTCCTTCCTTATTCCTTCCATCTTTTTTCCTTCCTTCCTTTTTCCTTCCTTCCTTCCCTCCTCTTTCTTTCTTTCTTTCTTTCTTTCTTTCTTTCTTTCTTTCTTTCTTTCTTTCTTTCTTT
>NW_020954556.1:13661969-13662771 GCF_900497805.2 Vombatus ursinus
TTTCTTTCTTTCTTTCTTTCTTTCTTTCTTTCTTTCTTTCTTTCTTTTCTTTCTTATGCCTAGTACCTTGAATAGTAGAGGTTATGAGTGTTAATTTTTTTTGTTTGTTTGTTGAACAAAACAATGTAAACTAAATAATGGAAGACCATAATGAATAAATTTGGTCCCAAAGAATAGAAATGAGAAAATTCCTCCTTTGCTCCTTTTTAGAAGTGGAGAACCATGAGTAATAAATCAGACTTTTTAAAATTTATTCATTAGTTTTGCTGAACTTTTTTTTTTCTTTTTTACATAAAATAAAGGCTAGCTCTCTGGGAAGGTACTGTTAGAGGCATACAGTGGGAAATGCAGGTGATATTACAACAAGATATCAAAAATTATTTTAAAATTTGAGTTATTTAATGTGAAATGAGTCCTTTTCTTTACTCACTGTCAGTTGCTTTCCTGTTCCTTTGGCATGATGGTATTAATAAAATCAATTAGAAATAGAAAAGAAGAAGGAAACTGCGAGGCTATTGTGGATGGTCAGAATTCCAATGAGCAAACAAAAAATTGCAGCTGAAATTTTCTTGGGGAAATTGCTGTGGAGTTTCCGCTCCTTCCCACCCCCAAACCCCCATGCAATTAGTGCTATTGTTTTCAAGGTGGCTAGAAAATAAATGAGAAACTGTTATAAGAATTTTTTTCTGCCCTCCCACCCAGTGGAATGGAGGGGGAGGAACAGAAAGAAAAAGAGAGGTTAGTTGTAAATTGTTTTTCCTTTCCTTTCCTTTCCTTTCCTTTCCTTTCCTTTCCTTTCCTT
>NW_020954556.1:13662781-13741054 GCF_900497805.2 Vombatus ursinus
TCCTTTCCTTTCCTTTCCTTTCCTTTCCTTTCCTTTCCTTTCCTTTCTCCTTTCTTTTTTTTTTAAAGGATGGTGTTGAAGCATCCTGAGGAAGACAGACCAAATAGTTTTCTCTATCAGGGCAGGGTAACTTCTAGATGTTCCAATCAGCTCCATGATCATATAAATCTATGTCCAATGAGAAGAAATGGGAGAGCTGTGCCCTTGCTGCTAGTGTGGCTCTAGCTGGAAATGTATTCAGCTGAGAAGGAGAGAAATTCTCTCTGGATATTTCGCCCAGAAGCCAACTTTTCCTAACCCTGGAACATTGTGTCACTAGTACAATGTAGTGGAACAATGAGAGGCTCAGAAATGATGACAGACTGCCAGTTCCCTGCTGGAAATTCACAGGTTCAACCCCTCCTCCCCCTTAAATCCCCCACTGACCCGCCCTTCTTGAGACTGAGGAAGCTGTTATTAGTACACATGGTGATTTTCCAAGGTGAACTGCAATTGTAAGTAGGGCCTCCTGAGGTGTGGCGGGAAGAAGGGACAAGCATCACCCTGCCTGCCTGGGATCACTCAAAATTATGGATCGTTTTGGCTCCTAGTTTTATAGCAGTTTTTTTTTTTTCAGAAATTCATCACTGTTCTTTCACCCACCATGGAGACAGCAGACAAACAGCTGTCACATGACCCAGCTATGCACAGTTTTCACTAGGTACTCGCTCTAGGGAGATTTCTTATCAGGGACAAGGACCTGGATACTATTTTTTTTCTCTCTCTCTTCATTTTTGCTGGCTTTTTTTCTGTGTCTCTATGTCTTGGTCTCTTAATCTTTCTCTCTCTGTCTCTGCATCTATCTCTATCTCCATCTATCTCTCTGTCTCTTTATCTTTCTGTTTCTCTTTCTTTTGCTGCATCTCTGTCTCTATATCTTCTCTATATTTCTCTGTGTCTCTCTGTCTCTGTCTCTGCACTTATTTCTTTCTCTTCTTAATTTTGTTTGCCTTTGTCTTTCTCTTTGTATCTTCTTCTCCCTGTCTCTATCTGTGTTTCTCTGTCTCTTTGTCTCTGTGTCTGCATCTCTTTTCTCTGTATTGTCTTTGTTTCTGTGTCTGTTTTTTTTCTTTATCTGTCTCTGTCTCTCTCAAGCTATACGTAGTAGAACTGTTCCGCTGCTCTAGCTTTTGAAGCACATTTCATGTAGTTCAAATGGTCACTTTCTTAATATTTTATTGAGTCTTCTTTCTTTTTCTTTGTTTTTTTTAAAACTGTTTTATAAACTCATTCTGTTGAGCTATGCTTGGTTTAAGGTAGTCATCTCCTGAGAGAACGCTGCCCAGTTTTACTTAAGTCATTGGCTCAAAGAGATAGCAAAGTGGATAGTGATGGGGGTGTGGGTAGAATAAGAATGTGGATCTGTGGAGCTAGTGCTAAAATGACCTGGTACTTGGACATGATGCACTGAAAAATGATTCCCTATCTCTTCCTCCCTCCGTCTCTGATGCCCTACCAAACTTACATATATTTTGTTCAAATTCATATTGTTAACAAAGGAGTGAGGGAGAGCAGTGGAACCAGGAGGAAATGGACCATATTGCTAATAATCATATTGCTTCTGGGAGCGTCATTTAGATAGAAAATGATGAAGCAGCAAGAGTGGTGAGTACTAGCAGTTGAGTTTTTAGAGTAGCCATCACCCTTTTACCTTTGGGTGGATCTGGCTATGTTCAGTGATTATCAGGCCCAGATCAGCCTTAGATATCATAGGACCATATACTTAGAGGAAGAAAAATGTACAACCCTCTATTTTTATACAGGCAGAAACTGAGGCCCAGGGAGGTTAAATGATTTGACTATGGTCACATTACTACTAATTAGCAGAAAAGGAATATAAATATAAATTTCTTCATTCAAAATCTAATGCTTACTCTTAGGAAGGATGTGGCTTATATCTCTTTCTATAGATTGCCCAGATGTGCATTAAAGGGACATGGGGAGTGATAGTATGTTGCATCTGCACTTTTCTTCTATGGGTGTCTTGTGTGCCATGGCTACACTTGGGTGCTCAGTTTCAGGTGAAGAATGAGTTTGTGATGATAAGTCTATTAAGATGCAGCCCTGGCTATATCTCTGCCACAGCCACTGTTCTAAGGTCCTGTTCTTCAATCCTGGAGGAATGTTTGAGAGCTTTATGCATAAGAAATGTTTTGGTTTTTTGCTCCTTTCCCGGGTCAAATATGAACTTCATGGTCATTTTTAGTTTAGTTTTATTAGTGTCTGTGTTGAAAACTAACTTCAAAGTTAAGAAATTCTGTGAAGAAGTACCACCACTACCACATACTAATTCTGTAATGCTGTGCAAGCCACTTAATGTCTCAGTGCCCCAGACAAATCTATAAGACTATAAGTTATAGAGGACTGCAGGTCTTCACTGTTAGAAGAGACTGCCTCACTCTAACTACTTTGCACAAATGATGCTATGTCACTCTAGACTTCATTATTATTATTAATTATCATTAATTATTATTAACATCATCTTATTCTCAATTGGTTGGATGGAGTTCAAATAGAAATGGTCCTGGAACAGGTTAATGTCAATCAGTCAATAAACATTTATTAAGTGCCTACTATGTGCCAGGAACTGTGCTAAGTGTTGAAGATACAAAGAGAAGCAAAAGACAATTTCTGCCCTCTTGCAATTATTCTTTAATGTTCTGTGGACTATTAAGCAGGGGAATAAAATGATTTTTTTTTGTAATTAAAGTTTTGGGATATAAGAAAATATGTCTGGGGTCATTTGAATCATCTGAATCTGGGATCATCTGAAAGTATATTCTTAACAACTCCCGTATCTGACAAGATGATGGAATACATGTGTTTCATTCTACTGCCATTTTTCCATTTTTGTTGTTGTTTTATTTTTTTTGTCAGATCTCTATATTTTCAAATATATTCATCCCATATGGTTTGGAGAATAAGACTTTTCAGTATGGTGACATCTATCAAAATGTTTAATAAAATGTATTAAATTTTTTATAGATTGATATTATATTTTAGTGATTGTGGTTAACAGTTCAGCCTGGGATAATGTCTCAGTTCTAGTCAAGTTTTTTGGTTGAATTCTCAGGGATATTTTGAGGTGTGTAACTGGTCTATGGTCATTTGTCATGTGTTGGGTTATATTAGGAAAAATAGGGAGTATTCTGATGTGTAATTCTAGCTAACAGGTCATAATACTTCAGGTACTAAGTTTTTGCAGCCTGGGGTAGTGTGTTGTATAGTTTCTATCATTTTCTTTCATAATCTTTATGAATCAATAAGTTTTGTATCTTTAAGGGGGGAAAACTGTGATGCTGCCTTTCTATTTAAAACAAACAAACAAAAAACACTTCTCTTTCCACAAATGATTATTCATGACTCCGCCATTGCTTGATATTTCTGTGTAGAGGTATCATGGGCTGAGGTCATGTAGAAGTGACCCACCGAGGGTCTTTTGATTCTAATCTCAAATGTTGTTTCATAGGTTCTAGCCACTGGTAAATGACTTCTGCCTGCATTTGGCAAATTCAATGTCATGTATTTTTCTATCAGTCTTTATTATTGTTGATGAAGAGATATCTGCTTGCTTTGAAAATTGCTTCCGAAGTTATAGAATGTATTTATCATGTTTATTATCATCACAATTATCATTGCTATGATCTCTCGTAGTAGTAGTCATGTTGGTTAATATCATAATAGTTTTCTCAGGCTTAGCAGGGAAAATATCTGGACCTATCACTGCTGCCTTGGTATAACAGAGCCTCATAGTTCAATTCAGGGTTGCTCACTGAGAGCGTGGCAATACATGGGGACATTTACAGATATAAAATAGCCCTCTGGAAGATGTGATATTCCTGATAGCCCTCTCCAGTACCTGTTATTCTTTCTACACACATTGCCACAGGAGGAAGAGAAAGCAAAGCTTTAATTTTTCTCTCTTATTTCCAGATCATACTTCTGCACCATAACTTAGAAACCTTCCCTTTTAGATTTACTTTCTTTATGACTGAAGTTACTAATGTTGTAATAAACAAACACATATATCATACATGCACATATATGTATACATACATACAGGCACATGCACACACAGATGCATGTGTATATGTATGTGCACATATACATATACCTGCACACATATATATGCATATATACATGCATATATGTTTATACATACACACACACACACTCTCATGTTGTCTCCTCCATTATAATATAACATAATTGAGAACAGGGTCTATTTCACCTTTGTCTTTGTATTCTTGTGTTGAACACATTGCATTGCACAGAGTAGGTGTTTAACAAAAGTTGATCTTGTTAAAATAGATTTTTATCTCTGTATTTTGTTTTTACATTGTTTTGGTTTTTCCCTATATTTCTGTCCCTATTCCTCCCAGGAGCCATCCCTTATAATAAAAGATTTTTAAAAGAAAAAGAGAAAAAAATAAGTACATCTATCTTTATAGTCAATAATAAATAGCAAACATTTGCTAAGTGTCTACTATATGCCAAGCACTATACTAATCTCTCTCATCTCTCTCTCTCTGTCTGTTTGTCTATCTATCAAACCTCAATATTACATGAAATATTCTACACATGTAGATCACACATAAATCTTCAAAAGAGGAGGAGGAAGACCCCATTTTATCTCTCTTCTCTGGGACCAAGCTTGTATGTCATAATTTTGCAACTTTCACTTTTTTGGTTGTTTAGTGGTTACTCTTCTTTGCATTTACATTGTTTTAGTCATGTATAGTCATGTCATGTCAGTATATATTTTTTTTGGCTCCATTTAATACTTCCTCTTGTATGTCTTTCTATAATTCTTTGTATTCATCATATTTATTATTCCTTATGACACAAATTGCAGTACATATGTGATGGAACTGGAGTCAGTAAAATGAGTTCAAATATTGCTTCAAAAGTTTACCGAGTGACCTTGAGCAAGTCACTGAAGCTCTATCTGCCTCAGTTTCCTCATGTATAAAATATGGATGTTGCTTTGAAAATCAAATGAGACAATATATGCAAAGTGCTTTGCAAATCTTAAAATTCTCTTTACAAATGCTAACTATTATAGTTTAGCCATTCTCTAATCAGTGAGCATCTACACAAATCCCACTACAAATATTTTGGTGTGCATGGAGTCTTTCTTTATGTCAGTCACTTCCTTGGGGCATATATGTAACAATAGAAACTCTGGGACAAAAGATTGGGGAATTTAGGCATTTTATTTGCATAATTCCCAATTTCTTTTCAAAATGTGTGTACTGATCCACAGTTTCATTAACAATATACTAATGGCTCTGTCTTTCTGAATCCCTTTACAATAAACTATTCACATCTTTTGTCATCTTTGCCAATTTTGGAGATATAAATTGTGACCTTATATTTGATATGATTTGATGATTGTTATTGGTGATTTGGAACACTCTTTCTCTATGATTGTTTTTTTTTAATTTTTAGGCAATTAGGGTTATGTGACTTGCCCAGGGTCACACAATTAGTAAGTGTCAAGTTTTTGGTCTGAGGCCAGATTTGAACTCAGGTCCTCCTGACTTCAGGGCTGGTCCTCTATTCACTGTGCCACCTAGCTGCCCCATCCCTATGATTGTTAATAATTTTTTTTTCCTCTCTTGAGAACTGCATGCTCATATCCTTTGACTACTTATCTTTTGGAGAATGACTTTTGTCCTTATATATTCCTGTTAGTTGTCTGCATATCTTGGATATCAAACCTTTATCTGAAATATTTGATCAAATATTTCCCCCTTGTCAAATGCTTCCCTTATCTGAGATGCATTACTATTTTTTCTTGATAAAATTTTTCAGTTTCATATAGTCAATACAGACACATACATACACTCATATCCTGTATGTACAACAATTATTGCTCACTAAAACAACACATGAATTTCAATCAGAAAGTGAATTTATTACAATCCCTAAGTCAATTTACATTTCTTTTACATTAAGGACTACTGAAGACCTAGGTTATGGATTTTAAGAATGCTATCACATGCTGAGGTTTTTTGAGAATTCATATTGCCTCCCTTTTTTGTTGCTGACAGCAGCTGCTTACATAAAGTACACACCACCAGCTCACAGCCAGTAGGGAGAATAACCTTCTCTAGGCAGCAGGGCCATAAGAGAACATCTGGTTGATTAACAGATGCTAATGCCAGAGTAGCTTTAGTTTGATCAGTGATGTCATCTATCATGAAAGTTATCATTTTAGCCAGCGTTAAACTACCCCATTAAATACAGATAGGGCATGCCTGATATTCTCAGATTTACAGAAAATATATTTCTCTAAATACAGTATTTGAGGAACATCTGCATGCATATAATTTTAGATATAATTTTAACATATCCATATGGCATCTACCACAGGTAAAAGTGTTGTAGTAGAAGAGGGGTGGTGATTTTTTTTCTTTTTTGGTGAGAATTTTGATGCAAATTACCCAATTTCTAGATACCTAAGACCCTACTTAGAAAGCCAAAGTTGAGTTAAGAGTATTTGTTTCTGAAAGGAAATGTCTTCTAGATTCAAAAATGTGCTTAATTTTTAATGCCATATTCATTCACTGGAAAAAAATGTTAAAGAGAAACCAAAGTATATATTTATGTATTGTCCAAAACTGCTACTGATTCCATGCTATAGGATCAGTTTAAATACCACACAAAACATACATGCATACATACTCAGACCATTAATAAGAATAAATCATAGGAACCAACGTGTTATGACACAAGCAAGAGAATGATTGTAATCTAAAAACTAAAAGGAGAGAAAACTTTGATAATTATCTTCCATCCAAAGGAAATAGGAGATTTGGGAAAGAAACTAAACTAAAACATCTCAATGGAAGATTTTTAAATAGATAACTTAGAGAAATATATTTTCATGTCTATTTTGAAGAGTTCATTAAGATCATTGGAGAGATTTTATTTAACTAAATTAAATACCTTTTCCAGTGAGTATCTGCAAAGAAGGTTTTTTTTTAATAACATACAAAATCACCTAATTTAATTCAGTCAAAAATAGTGGGTTTGAAAATGAGTGGCTAGTAACCCATTTCCATTTTGATGGACTAGATCTAGACGTGTCACTTATTTAAAACCACTTTGTATGTGTAGACACTTCCAGGCTTTCTTCTGTTAATACATTGGTAATACCTTGTGGTTTTGTGTAAAATTTTATGACTCTACAAGCTTAACGCCCTTGATGCATTATCTCATTTGTCCTCCTAGTATCTCTAGGAAGCAGGGAGGAATATAGATAATTAGGTCCCCGATGGCAAGAAATAACACATCTCACCCAAATGAGCAATTTACTCCCAACTCTCTCTCACTGTGTGGATTGGTCACATTCTATATGACTGCATGTAGAGATAACATTTTCCCTACTGCAGTTATGTTCAAAGCCTTCATTCCAAACTAATTTTGAAATCCAAGCATTTTAGTCCCATTATGAAAAGAAAACAATTTCCCAAGAGGAATTCTGGATCACATTGACCACAATGACTTGGTGAAGATGTAGGGCACAGCTAAAGAGTTACTTTTTAATTCCTAAAATATACCAAATCAGCAAAAGCAACATTTTGCTTTGTAGATTCTCACAATTAAGATATTTTGCATCTCTTTGGAGGCAGTAAGAATGGAAAGAACTCATACTTCTAGTCATTTATACCCAACTGAGGTTTAATTTGAATGAGGCAAAGGAAACATTTTTCAAAAGTTTAGGAAGGAAGGGAAGAAGGAAAGGAAAAAAATAAGGAAGGGAGGGGGAGAGGGAGAAGGAAGGACAGAAAGAAGGAATGAACATATGAAGGAAGGAACAAAGGAAGGAAGGAAGGAAGGAAGGAAGGAAGGAAGGATGGAAAGAAAAGGGCCACAGACAAAATTGTCACATAATTAATAGTGGAAAACCTTTTGGAATTTTTAAAAGGTCATGATCCTTCCATCTCTTCTAAGCAACCCAGTTTCAAGAGGCACTGAGCTTGTATTAATGTTTAAGAATCAGAAAGGGAAATCTTATTTCATTATCTTACTTAAATTGAATTGTTTAAATTAAACAAAGTAAAGTGCAGTTCATTGTTATTTTTTTAAAGTGACTACAAGATAAGTTTGGTACGGTTTGGACTACACTTTTTGAAAAGACATGTGCCCTATGAAGTAATCCTCAAAGCACAGACCTCACAGATCATGCTAGAGTGTATAGGGAATGAGAGAGAAAGAGACCCCAACTCCCTTTCATTTTTCTGCTTTAGGAAATTGAACTTGAATTTTAAACTATGCCAACTGTAAAAGAAGGTAATCAGGAGGTATTCCTGTCTCAACCTGATAAGATGAAAAGCTTTTATTTAGAGACTTCTGAAGAACTTTTTGCTATGGAGTGTATGTGTGTTCTCATGAGTTGGCCCAACCTCCCCATTTTCCTTGGCAATATCATGATTTCTAATTATTTATCGCTATTTTTCCCAGATCCAGATGTCTTTTTCAGTGCTACAGTTAATAGTGTCTATTTGAATGGGGATGACGGTGTGGAAGGAGATTGCCTTTTCCATACCTACCTCTTGCCCATACAGGAATGATCCTTAATAGGTTGTGAATTGTTGCAGCAGTACCTTCATGATTCCTTAAATTGGACCCAGAAGAGGAAGATGAATCTCTATTCAATTAAGACATTTAATATATCCCTTTATATTAACTTCTATTGTCAGAACTTTCCAACATGATGAGATGTTGCATAATCTGCAAGTTTACAATTTGGATAGGGATTATATCACCTATGAGAAGGAGGAGGTGAGAGGAGATACAAGACTGGATAAACAGACTAGTTGTCCAAAAAGTAGTAGGCAAGACCTCTCTGAAGTTCTGGCCCTTGACATTCTCTCCTTTCCTCACTTGCCTGGAAGTTGTGAAAGGAAAAAAGAGCTCAGTCACTCCGTTCTTAAATTTGCTCTATGGCTAATAGGCTATTGAGTGAGCAGGAGCCTTACAGTTGTACTCTAATGTATTCATATTTCTCCTCCTTTTCCTTCAGTAGTGTAGGAGAATTTGTGTCTCCTCTTTGCCTTGCTTATGGATCTGGGTATGCTCTGACATGAAATTATTTTGTGGATTCAGCTTCATTGACACACTGAGATCAAGGCCAAAATATCCTAGTAGCCCAGGGGTACAGAAGGATCAAAATCTACTCATAGGGTCAGAGGATATTTTGTGATAGATTTTGATCTGGAAAAAAAAACTTACAGGTTATTGAATTAACCACCCAATTTTTCAGGGGAGGAAACAGGCTGAGAATTTAAGTGACTTACCCAAGTTCAAACAGCTATTAACTGAGTCAAGATTCAAATACATTTCTCCCTGATTGACTCCAAATCTGAAGCCCTAAACACTATGACAAAATGATATAATGTGGAATTTGGGAGTGATTCTCTTAGTCTTTAGCAGACTTGTCTTAACAGTTTATCCTAGAATTTTGTTTGATGGTCATATCTACATTCTATAATGAGTGCTACTTCCAACATATTTAGCTGATTAAGATTCAGGGGAACATGCTATTGTATCTCTTTTATTGTCTCTTCTCTAGTCCTGATTTGGAGAAGAAATAACAAGGCCCAATTGTGTGAGATCCAAAATTATCCAATCTGCAAGAAAAACCACTGAGGCAAAGCTACAAGCCAATAGCACTTTATTAAAGGGTTCACAGCCCCCTCTAATAAAGTAGACCTCAGATCTTCCTCATGATCTGAGATGCTTCTTTTCCCCAGGGCCTTACTTTTATAGGGTTTGATACCCAAACATTTAGGAGAGATAAAGTAAAATATGAAATCTCATCAGTTGATAGACCTTACTCTTTACCCTTCAAGCGGATCCAGAAATGATGCAACGTCAGTTACCACAAGATGGACAAGGCAAGGGTCACATCCACTGGCTAAGTGGTCATAAGTTGATAAGGCAATAATCATCTCTGGTGACTAAATGGTCATAAGATGGTCATCTGCTCATGCTGGACAAAAGAGAGTGGTCTGAGGGTACAAAAATATGTTGGGGGACTTTCCAAAGAATCAAGACATCCCATCCACACTGGGTTTGGGCATGAAATTTGAGCAAAACAGGATGGAGATATCTGTTAGTATTCTTGTGGCTACACAAGTGGGCTTCATAATTGGTAAACAAGTAGTAAATGATGAATTAATGTTTGAGGCCTACTATAAACGCCTACTACAAGAACTTTTCTTATCTAATTATCCTTATATGATTTATATAAAACATCAAACTGATTAACATTGATTAGAATAGAGTAGAAGTCCAAATGAATCATTTCTCATAATGGAATAGGCTTGCTTCTGGAAAGAGTGGGAGTACCTGTGTCCACGTGAAGCATTGTTTTGTGTGTGTGTGTGTGTGTGTGTGTGTGTGTGTGTGTGTGTCTGTTTTCCCATCTAGAAGAGCAGTTTCTGGATACCGTAGATCAGGCCTGCACAACCTGTGGCCTGGGGACCATAAGCAGAACACAGGCATGCCAATGGATTTCAGGCAGCCTGAGAAAAATGTAGAGGATGTTTTCCTCTACATTTTTTGTGGGCTGCGAAAAATCCTTTGGCAAACCACATGCTGCCCATGGGCCATAAGCAGCCTGTGGGTCACAGATCGTGTAGGCCTGCTATAGATACTCACAGAAGTAACACATGGTAGAGATAGACATATGCTTGCAAACTTGCTTATGACCTTAGATAGAAGCACTTGAGGGTGTACTTTCCCATCTCAACAGATGGTAGCAACAATGGTAATGATAGATATATTGTAGAAACACATGGCAGCAGCAGATCAATCAATACCAAGTTCCTTCTCTATGCCAACCACTATGCTAGATACTTGGGATGCAAAGATAAATAGGTTAAAGAAGACAAAAATGATACCAAAAATAAAAGAGCTCACATTTATGCCAGTTCATATCTATCCAATTGGGCCAAGAGGGTAAACAAGAGGTTCATGGACAAAATTTGGGAATCCTAAATCTTATGTGGTAGAGAGAAACATTTAAAATTCCCTATATACCATGATATCAGTATTTAGCTGTCCATTCAGAAAATTGAGATTTCTTGAGTAACAAAAGTTTTGAAAATTGCTTCATGGATAGCCCCAAGTTTGAGGATTCCCAAGTCTGAACTTTCCAGAAAGCAAAGAGGACTTCATGATGCAGCATCCCCCTTTAAGAAAAATGAGATAATCATCTGCATAATTCCTATGCAGTGTCCTACTTCACAATCCATGATGGTGAGTTACTTTGTAGTGTTAAGTCCAATAGAAAGGAGTGTTTATTTTATGGCAGTTCTCCATCTGTAGGGAGCCTACAATTTAAGATGGGATTAGAGTCTCAGTGTCTATGTTGGGCATTGTGGAGAAGAGGGCCATTAGGGAAAAAATTAAAAAAAAAAGATTGTCCTAAAGTAAACTAGTTCATCTCTATTCCCAAGGAAAACTGTTAGGCTATTTAAATGCTTTTGTGGTTTTATATTTGATTTTAGGCTTCCTCAAGTACTTTGCGTCATGCATTTTCTATAGAAGGACATAAACCCTGTTCTGTACTCTTATGCAATTGGAAAGTTAGGTTTTTATATAGGATCTAGAGACTCTATTACCCATATTTTGGGAAACCTAGACATGAGATATACCATAAGTATGTATTGGAGATTTTCCTGTAGTAACTCCAGAATGGGATGAGGAAGAAACAGAAAATTAGTGACTTAGGATCAATGTTGAGAACTGCACCTTGTCAAAGTATGGCATAGTCGAGGGGTGCCCTGGGTCACATGTTGTAAAACCTTATACTAAATTCCACTCTGTCGTAAATTGTATCTCATGAGTCACTGATATAGAGAGGCTTATGTTGACAGGGTCCCTTTTATTGTTCATGGTGTTTTGGAAAGTTAATATCCAACCTGCAATTTTTTATTATTTTTATGTGATTTTAAAAAGCTTCATTTCTCTGGAGTTTCAGGGCTTTTGAAAATGAATTTAGCTGGCACATTGAATTGGGATGTATCAAGATGGGTGGCAGACCTATATTCCAGCATATCACATGACCAAGCCCAATTTACTGCATCAGCTAAAAAAAAAATTAAAGATGAAGAAAATCAGTTACAAAATGATAATAACAACACATCTTCTCTCATGAGACTCAGTGTTGACAACACATGACTTTTTTTTTTTGATGAGGCAATTTAACTTAAGTGACTTGACCAGAGTCACACAGCTAGGGAGTGTTATGTGTCCGAGGCTGGATTTGAACTCAGATCCTCCTGACTCCAGAGCCGGTGTTCTATCCACTATACCACCTAGCTGCCCCAGACAACATGTGGCTTTTAAAGAAACTTTTGTATTTTAATTTTTTATAGTTTTTGTAGAATTACGCACTAACATGTAACTCTGATGCCTCCCCATAGCATAGAGGAAACTGGAGATTCTCAAAGGCAATCACTTTAAAATGCAATTTCTGGAATATCCAATTAAGATGAAAAAGCTTCCAGTCCTTGGTTGATCCAAGAACCATCCTAGCTAAAGTCTGAGAACAGCCAACAGGTTGCCATAAGGTGATGAATTTTAAAGCTGTAACAACTCAAGAGCACTGTCAGCTAAAGACTAGAGTAGTCGTGATCTGTTTTACTAAAGGAAACAACCACTCTAATCAAATGTTGACTATCTGGTGTGTTGAAAGTCAATCAATAAATATTTATGAAGAGCTTATTATGTGTCAAGCATTGTGCTAATTGCTAAATATGCAAAGAAAGGCAAAAAACAAAAACAAAAACAATTCCTCCCCTTGAAGAGCTCACAATCTAATAGAAGAGGCAACAAGAAATCAACTATGCTAATGCATTGCTGCTGGAGTTGTGAACTGATCCAACCATTTTGGAAAGCAATTTGGAACTATGCCCAAAAGGCTATAAAAGTGCATATCCTTTGACCCAACAATAACACTTCTAGGGCTATATCTCAAAGAAATCATAAAAATGGGTAAAGGATCCACATGTACAAAAATATTTATAGCAGCTTTTTCTGTGGTGGCAAAGAAATGGAAATTGAGGGAATGCCCATCAATTGGGGAATAGCTGAAGAAGTTGTGGCATATGAATACAATGGAATACTATTGTGCTATAAGAAATGGTGAGCAAGCAGACTTCAGAAAAACCTGAAAAGACTTGCATGGACTGATTCTGAGTGAAGTGAGCAGAACCAGGAGAATGTTGTGCCCAGTAAGAGCCACAATGTGTCATGACTAACTTTGATAGACTTCTACTCAGAATCCTATTCTCAGCAATCATGGATCTAAGACATCTTCAAAAGCTCATGATGGAAAATGCTATCTATATCCAGAGAAAGAACTATGTAGTTTGAATGCAGATTGAAGCATACAATTTGTTCCTTCTTTTTCCTTCTGTTTTGTTTTTTCCTTCTTGTGGTTCCTCTTATTGATTCTAATTCTTCTTTATAACATGACTAATACGAAAATGTGTTTAATAGGAATGCATATATAGAGCCTATATCATATTGTGTGGTATCTTGGGGAGGAAGGAGGGGAGGGAGGGTGAAAAATTTAAAACTCAAAAGCTTATGGAAGTGATTGTTGAAAAATAAAATAAATTAATAAGAAAATAAAAGAAATCAACTATGTACACTATGTACAAACAAGATATATAAAGGATAAATTGAAAATAATCAAGAGAAAGAAGGCACCAGAATCAAGAGGGATTATGAAAGGCTTTCTGTAGATGAGATTGAGAGCAATCTTTTCTTTCCAATATTATGAATTTTATGTAATTAAAAAAAAAAGCTGGGAAGAATATGAATGTCTAATCATAAAGAGCATATTCTTTTCTAGAAAATCAAATAAATACAAATGAATATGAGAAATATAAGGAGATCTGAAAAGTTGTGTGTGAAAAATACAAAATGAAAAGCAGAATATGAAAATGGAGCATGCATTAATTATAATCATATAATAGAAAAGAGAAAGGGAATGCTAATGGATTAGCAAACAATCCTGGTGGAACTATACAGGTAATGACTGAAAAGTTACTATGGCATTGTATGCATTGAAATTAATTTATTCCAATATAAATAGTTGGAAAAACAAGTTTAACTGGCTGTAGTAACATTTACTATTCAATTTAAAATATATAATTTAGAATACAAAAAAAAGGGAACATGGCTATAATGATACTTGGACTTATTTGCATAAGGTAAGATGACCTGACACTTGAATCATTCATACTAAAAAGTGTATCAAAATCTAAATGATTCCTTGTCTGATTTAGATAGAAGTTGAAGAAAGTAATAATGTAGGAATGGATGGGGGAATTCATTAACTTTACATTTAAATGAACTTCCTGATTTCTTAATTCTAGGTAGGGAGGAAAGCAAATCTTCATCACTCTCTCTCAAGGAATGTGACTTTATTCAATTTTCTCAGAAAAGAAAAAAGAAGGTGAAAGATTAGCAAGTGTATCTTCAGTTTATGATAGAAAATCTTGGAAGGTATTGACCTACAACTATTGGTATCTTATATCCCACTAAGAATATGTATACCTAATAAATATGTCAATTGGGGAATGGTTGAACAAGTTGTGGTATATGATTGTGATGGAATACTACCATACTATAAGAAATGATAAGCTTGATGACCTTAGAAAAACATGGAAAGACTTGCATGAAATAATGAAGAATGAAATGAGAAGAACAAAGAGAACATTCTACACAGAGCAAAATTTTAAGAAAAACTTTGAATGACTAAGTCATTTTCACTGTTCTAAATACCCAAATAACCTACCAATTACATTTGGAGGAAGATGCTGTCTGCATCCAGAGAAAGAACTGATAAATAGAAGTATGTATAGAATAGTTTCACATGTGTGTGTGTGTGTGTGTGAGAGAGAGATTGATATCTATGTCTATCTATCTATGTATACACACATACATACACATATTTGTGTCTAATGGTAACCATCTCTAGGGTGGATGGAGGAGGAAAAAAGGAAAAAGAAAAAAAGTTACATGATAATTTTTTTACATATTTAAAAGAAATAGTAAATTTTCCATAATAGATTTGTAGTTTCTTGTGCAATCTTTTTTTTTATCCTATTCTACTATTTTATAGAAATGCTTGTTTTATTTCTTAAGGTCAGAATAAAATAAATAAAATTTTTAAAAATGCATGTGCCTTTTCAGGAGAAATCAAAGCCAAGTCATATGAAAAAAATGCTCTAAATACTATTGATTAGAGAAATTAAAATTAAAACAATTTGAGGGACCACCTCATCCCTGTCAGATTGCCTAATGTGACATAAAAGGAAAATGACAAATGTTGGAAGGGAGGTAGGAAAATTAAGACACTAATGCACTGTTGGTAGAGTTGTGAATTGATACAACCATTCTGGAGAATAATTTGGAACTATGGCCAAAGGTATAAAAAAAAAAACTTTGCATTCTTTTTAATCTCACAATATCACTACCAGGTCTGTATCCTGAAGAGAGATCAAAGAAAAAGTAAAAAAAAAAACATATATGCACGAAGATATTTATAGCAGAACTTTTTGTGGTGGTACAGAATTGGAAAATAAGGGGATGTCCATCAATTGGGGAATGACTGAACACATTCTGATCTATGATTGTGATGGAATAGTATTATTCTATAAGAAGAATGAGCAATTTCAGAAAAGAAAACCTGGAAAGATTTATAAGAATTGATGCAAAGTGAAGTGAGCAGAACTAAGAGAACATTTTACACAGTAACAGCAATATTGTATGATGATTAACTATGATTGACTTTACTATTCTGATCAATAGAATGATCCAAGAAAATTCCAAAGGATTTATGATGAAAAATATTATACATGTCCAGAGAAAGAACTGATTAAGTCTAAATGCAGACTGAAGCATAATTTTTTTTCACTTTATTTTTCTTGCTTTTTCTTTCATAGCATCTCTAATATGGAAATCTGTTTTATATGATTTCATATGTATAATAAATATCAAATTTCTTGCCTTCTCAAGTAGGGGTGGGGTGGGAGGGAGGGAGAATATTTGGAACTCAAAATTTTAAAAAATGGATTTTAAAAATTTACATGTAATTAGGGAATATTTAATGGAATAAGTAAGATATATATATTTAAAAAGAATACATATGCCTCCAAAGCCAACTATGTGGAGCTAGTTGTCACAGTCATGGCTAAACTCATGAGTAGGACTCATAAATGTTATATGATTTAAAAGGCACTAGGAAATATATAAATATACATATATATAATATATATATATATATATTCATATATATCACTATGTGTGGGTATATATAATTTCCCCACTTGACTGTCAGAATGCCTGAAGATCCATTATCATACTATCCTTCCTTCATGTTAAGCACTGATTTTCCCATTATTCCTCTTTTATAATAGGAATACTTTGGGGATAGATGACTCATTCATCTGTTATCAATCATTAATATCTTAGTATGAATTAGTCAAGGCTCACCTTGTATCAAGAGGCCATATGAAGACACAGGGTTCCTGGGGATGGGATGCTGGGAAGTTAAAGGGCAAAAGAAGCCAAAATTATGGCACCAAAAGCAGCAAGTCTTAAGTTTTTTTTTCCCTCCTTAGGTTAAATGTAGCCCTATAATAGATATCTCCCATTTGGAAGAATGAGGAGATGAGCCTGAACCCCTGGCAGGCAGCAGTCTATCAAGATGATTAGCTAAGCAGGGCTAGTTTCTGGCTCCCTGCATGATCATTTCAGCTATTTGGGTGAAATAAATTGTTCTTGCCTTTTTGACTCTTCTCTGGACTCTAATCTTTGAACCTCCTTGTCTTCCAATTTGCTTATTTCCTTGAAATTGATTTTGTCTCTTCTTTCTGAAGTGTTGCTGCTCTGTCTCTTCAACATTCTACTCACATTACATAGATATGTCCTTTGCCATTGGCTTTTTAGGTAATATTTTTAAATGCCCACACATACTCCTCCACCATGCTTTAGACAAGGCTCTTGCCCCTTCCCCTCAACACTTCATCAGTCATTGGCATTCCAGATTATGACTAGTTCAAAGCCCATTACCATTCAAAATGACATCTAGCCAGCTAGAGCTATTATAGGCTATTCTGAGTTATATCATTGGATGTGGCCAAATGGGACAGAACAAAATATCCCTGAGCAGAGTGGGTTAATCTAATAAATCTAATTAGCATAGGGGTCACTTCTCTCTCTCTCTCTCTCTCACACACACACACACAAACACACATTCAGACACAGACATAGCTTTAATTCGAATAAGAAAAAAGTAAGGAGGTTCAGGTACCTGCAAAGTTTCCAGGGCCTTTACTAATAGTTTGCTGATTAACTCATTGCTGTTTTTTTTTATTTCTGTCTTATACATTTTCTTCCTTTCTAGCTGATATTTGGTATTTGACTAACTTAAAAACAAATTTCTTTTATGCTTTCCTATCCTGTCGAAATGTACTCTGCTCTGCAATACGCTCAGTATTACCTGAAAAAAAAATACTCTGCATGTCTTGTTTCACCAAAACATTATTATGTAACTGTCTACTGGTAGCCTGATATATAACATTACAGCTACTTTGTATTTCAACAGTACTTTTCTCCTAGATTAGTGAAAAATATTGAATCTCTTCTAATAATAATTAATAATATTTTTATTTCACTTACTATTTGCCAGGCACTGTGCTAAATTCTTTACTATTATCTCATTTGATCCTCACAACTTTGTGAGGTAGGTGTTATTATCCTCATTTTACAGATGAAAAAAAACAGGTGGGTGGGGCCAAGATGGTGGAGTGTGACTTGCTTGAACTCTCCCCCAAACCCCTCCAAATATCTGTAAAAAAATGGCTCTAAACAAATTGTGAAGCAGCAGGACCCACAAAAAGACAAAGTGAAACAAATTTCCAGCCCAAGACAACCTGGATGGTTGGTCAGAAAAGTATACCATGCCAGGTGGGGAGAGGAGCACAGTTGGGCTGGGAGAGGAATGAAGTTTGGCCTGGGCATGCAACCCTGGAGCAGGTCTCAGAGGGCTCAGTTGTGGGAAATTGTGGTGGTTTCCAGACTTCTCAATCCAGGAATGGCAAAGACAACTTAAAAGGTCAGTGGGAAAAGTCTGTGACTGTGGTGAGAGAAGAAGCTAGGTCTCAGCCTCAAGTACCAAATGCAGGCAGCAGCTGCCTCCTGAGCTTTCAGCCCACAGACTGAGGGGGAATTGAGTGGCTGATCAGAGGGGGATTGCAGGGATCTCTTTGCCAGTGCTGAGGCAGGAATCTCTTGCTTTGTCTGTGCTTAGATCTGGGTCATAGTTCTGAGGGGCAGTCCTGGGGTGAAGAGGAGTGCTGATGTGGTGGAGCTTGTTGGGGTGGTGGAGAAGAAACACTTCACCCCTTATCATACCACCTTGGAAGAACTGAAAATTTATAGGTCCCTAGAAGTAGCTCTGAAAACAGCTGTACAAACTCCTAAAGCTTGGGACAGTACATTCTTCACGTTGGAAGCAGACTCTTACCTTAACAAAGAGTTTAAAACTCAAGTAATTGGCTGGGATCATGAGTAAGCAGCACAAAAAGAGTCAGACTTTATTATCTTACTTTGGTGACAAAGAAGATCAAAACATATAGCCAGAAGACAACAAAGTCAAAATCCCTACATCCAAAGCCTCCAAGGAAAATATGAATTAGTTCCAGGCCTTGTAAGGGCTCAAAAAAGATTTTGAGAAGCAAGTAAGAGAAGTCAAGGAAAAACTGGGAAGAGAAATGAGAGTGATGCAAGAAAATAATGAAAAACAAGTCAACAGCTTGCTAAAGGAGACCCCCAAAAATACAGAAGAAAATAACAACTTAGAAAACAGCCTAACCCAAATGGAAAAAGAGGTTCAAAAAGCCAATGAGGAGAAGAATGCCTTAAAAAGCAAAATTGGCCAAATGGAAAAGCAAGTCCAAAAGATTACTGAAGAAAATACTTCCTTAAAAATTAGAATACAGCAATTGGAAGCTAGTGACCTTATGAGAAATCAAGACACTGTAAAAACAAATCCAAAAGAATGAAAAATTAGACAACAATGTGAAATATCTCATTGGAAAACAACTGACCTGGAAAATAGATCCAGGAGAAAGAATTTAAAAATTATTGGAATATCTGAAAGCCATGATCAAAAAAAGAGCCTAGACATCATCTTTCAAGAAATCATCAAGGAAAACTGCCCTGATATTTTAGAAGCAGAGGGCAAAGTATAAATTGAAAGAATCCATTGATCTCTTCCTGAAAGAGATCCCCAAAGAAAAACTCCTAGGAATATTGTGGCCAAATTCCAGAGTTCTCAGGTCAAGGAGAAAATGTTACAAGCAGCCAGAAAGAAACAATTCAAGTATTGTGGAAACACAATCAGGATAACACAAGATTTAGCAGCTTCTACATTAAGGGACTGCAGGGCATAGAATATAATATTCTGGAGAGCAAAGGAAATAGTATTACAACCAAGAATCACCTACCCAACAAAACTGAGTATAATCCTTCAGGGGAAAAAATGGATATGTAGTGAAATAGAAGGCTTTCAAGCATTCTTGATGAAAAGACCAGAGCTGAATAGAAAATTTGACTTTCAGATACATGACTCAAGTGGAACATGAAGAGGTAAACAGGAAAGAGAAATCATAATAGACTTATTAAGGTTGAAATGTTTACATTCCTGCATGGAAAAATGATATTTATAACACATGAGACCTTTGTCAGTATTAGGGTAGTTGGAGGGAAAAAATTATATGTATGTGTGTGTGTATATATATGTATATATATAGATAGATAGATAGATAGATAGATAGATAGATAGATAGATAGATAGAGGGCACAGGGTGAGTTGAAGATGAAGGGGTCATATCTGGAGAATAAAATTAAGGGATGAGAGAGGATTATACTAGGAGAAGGAGAAAGGGAGAGGTAGAACAGGGTAAACCATCTCACAAAAAAAACAGAAAAGAAAAGTCTCTTACAGTGGAGGGGAAATGGGAGAAGGTGAGAGGGAATGAGTGAATCTTATTCTCATAGGATTTGACTTAAGGAGGGAATAACATACACACTCAATTGGGTATGGAAATCTGTCTTACCCTACAGGAAAATGGGGGGGGGGCAAGGGGACAAGCAAGTAGGGGGATGATAGAGAGGAGGGCAGATTGGGAAAGGAGGTAATCAAAAGCAAATACTTCTGAGGAGGGACAGGGTCAAAAGAAAGAATAGAATAAATGGGGGGGCAGGATAGAATGAAGGGAAATAGAGTTAGTTTTTCACAGTATGTCTACTATGGAAGTGTTTTGCATAACTGCACATGTATAACCTCTATTGAGTTGCTTGCCTTTTCAATGAAAGTGAGTGGGGAGGGAGGAAGGGAGAAAATTTGGAGCCCAAAGTTTTAAAAACACATGTTTAACAAAAATGTTTTCACATGAAACTGGTAAATAAGAAATACAGGAAATGGGTTACAGAAATCTATCCTGCCCTACAGGAAAATTGAAGGGGAATGGGGATAAGAGAATGGGGGGACAGATAGAAGTGACAGCAGACTGGGGAAAGGGTATACATAATGCATGCCATCTTTGGGTGGGGGAGGGGTGAGATGGGGTGAAAATTTGGGACTCAAAATCTTGTGGAAGTAAATGTTCAAAACTAAAAGTAAATAAATTTATTAAAAAAATTAAAAAAAACAATTAAATGACTTGCCCAGAGTCACACAGTTAGTGAGCATCTGAGACTGAATTTTCACTCAGATCTTCTTCATTCCCTTTATCTTCTGAACCCTAACTGGCTTCTCCTGAAGCATTTGAGTCTGAAATAAAATGAACCTCCAGATAAAGGAAAGACAAAGTTCCCCTTCAGGAAGATAAGGTGGGGTTTTTGAATAGGAGAGCAAGGACAAATGAAAGGATGAGGTTGGGTTGGTATTGGGGGGGATCTGAAGAATATCCCCAAATCCAAATGGCAATGAAAAGGGAAAAGTTAATTTTTATAGCAGAGTCAAGATGAGAAAAATCTGAGTAGACTACACATATTTTTTTTTTTTAGGTTTTCTTATTCCTTCTTCTTGAACTTATTGGTTTTTCATTAGCCTTTTCTCATTTTGTAAAAAATAACAAAGTAATGTTTTTATCATTCTTCTCTGGACCTACTTTAATATTGAAATCATTGAATATCAAAATATTTTTACTTTTTGTCTGGACTTGTTATTTAATTTGTGTAGGAAGCCACTGGTGAGGAGGCGTCTAATACCAATACATGTAAGCAACATTTCCATTAATGAATATTTGCTAAGGACCTCAATAAATATTTATTAAGGACCCACTATGTTATCATGCTGGAACTGAAAATACTAAAGCAAGAAATGAAAGACAACTCTTATTTTCAAGGAGTTCACAGTCTAATGAGAGAGACAACATACAATAATATATGCAGACAAGATATATACAGGATAAATTGCAGATAATCAATGTTAGAGAAGCTTAGAGAGTTATCTGTGGCTCAGAGATATTAAGTGGGGCAGGGTCACACAGCCATGTATGTCAAAGGTGAGACCTGAACTCAGGTTTTATCAATGTATATGTTGTCTACTGCTCTATTTCTTCATCCCTTGAAGTGGTTGCTCATATTCAGCTACAGAGATATGCTTGCATATTCTGATTATATGAACTCTTAAAACAGCCACGAGATAAACTGAATGGGATGGCTGCAGTGAATGAGCAGGGATGAGCAAAGCCTGCCTTTTATCTAAGAACATCTCTTTGGAGAAACCACATCGTTGAGGTTTTGACTGCTTGGAGAGAAAGAAGGGGAAAAAAAGAAAGCTGTTTGTTAGAGGCTTATCCCTATAGAACAAAAGTATTTTTTTTTCTTTTTTTTAACCTAGAGTTATCTTAGTCCTTAGAACACTTGCCTTGTGTGTATGTGTGTGGGTGAGTTAAGGAGTCTATCCACTCTGCTGAGAGTAAAGGAATAATTCTAAGGAAAGATTAAGGTGTGGTGTCCATATATAGCATAGTCTTTGGTTATGACCCTTTCTCTAGAGTGGAGGTGGGAAAAGGGAACATGTAGGACATGAAATTCTGAATCTGAGAGGGAAGATACACAGCAGAATACTTTGACTTTAAGTAGGTACTCTTCTGTAATTTACTCTCGTGTCAATAAATAATGTATAACCTCACCTGGGTTGCTTTGATAAACTTTGGGCATAATTGGGCATAGTTTAACATGGTAGTGAGATCATAAAGCAGAAAATCAAGATGACATTGATCTGCAAAATTAGCAAAGCACTTACAGATATGTGAAACTCAGGTGATTGACCTGAAGAATTATTGGGGTGATTTGAATATCCCTGAGGATTTAGGATGTGCTCCTTTGAAGAAAGATTTTCTATTCCTTTCTAAAGAGAATGCTAGAGCTGCCATGAGGCATAGCTCACCTTGAAAATGGGATGTTAGTGGTTTCTTCTCCATCTATCAAATCAAGGAAGAACTGGACTTGAGTGGAAAGATGTATTTTACTCCTTGAGGAAACATTTGTGCCTTTTTTTAAGTGATCCTCTATGCTCTGGGTAGAGTTAGCCTCAAGCCTATGGCAGTGATTAGGGCATGACCATTAGGTGGTGGCCTAGACATTCTCTACAGAAATAAGTAGAACAACTTTTATCAAAAAACCTCTTCCAAGATCCTGAAGGATGGCCAAAGTACCCCAATAATTCTTCAGGTCAATCACCTGAGGTATATACATGCCTATCAGGGTTTATGAGTGTTCAAGAAGACTACTGCCTCTGATAGGAGGGATGCCAAGGCCTTTTTCAAACCTGTTTTCCACCTTTGGAGTCCACTTGCCACTCACTCTCACTTGTGGTTTCAAGAAGCGGTAGCATGTTCAGCAACTACAACCCTGTAAACCATTTAGAAAGACGTGCAAAACCAGGTTGAGGGTAGCTGAGGGGCAACAAACCCATGACGACTTCCCCCAGCAGAATGGGTGGATGAGAATAATTCGTTCCAACAATCATGAAGGTACGTGAAGCAGGTTCTTACTACTGACTTGTGAGACTTGTGTGACTCATGATCTTCTCATTACTAACACTATTTTCCATTTTCTTAAGTACATTAAAACTTCATGGATGCACCCTCTCAGCAAACATTGACATTTAATAGACTATGTTATCATGAAGAAAAAAGAAAGAAAGAACATGAGAGTAACAAAGATGACGTGTGGTGCCTAGTGCTGGGCCAATCACAGACATATCCTCTCTGAGCTAAACATTTGCATTCAATAAAAGTGGTGGCCTCAAGGCAAGACTACTACCAGAAGACTTAGTCTCAACATATTAGAGCATTTCTCCATGCATGAACAATTTATTGCTAACTTAGAGGAAAAGTTGAGTCAATACATAGTTGGCAACAGTGGAACATAAAAGGAGTGGGCAGGATTCAGAAATTTGGTGTATAGAACTGCATTTACTCATCTGGGTCAGAATATTTACAAATCTAAAGATTGGAGGGCGGAGCCAAGATGGCAGAGTGAAAGCATTGACTTGCTAGAGCTCTCCCACAAACTAATCCAAATATCTTTTAAAAAATGGCTCTAAACAAATTCTGAAGGAGCAGAACCCACAAAAAGACAGAGTGAAACAAATTTCCAGCCCAAGACAACCATCCAGGTTGATTGGAAAGGTTTATCGTGCCAGGCGGGGAGAGGAGCACAGTTCGGTGTGGGTGCGCAGGCCACAGCGAACCTGGAGCAGACCTGGATCGCGGGCAGCTGTGGCGGTTTCCAGACTTCTCAACCCAGGAATGCCAAAGACAACTTAGAAGGTCAGTGGGAAAAGTCTGTGACTGCGGTGAGAGAAGAAGCTAGGTCTCAGCCTCAAGTCCCAAGTTCAGGCAGCGGCTGCCTCCTGAGCTTTTGGCCCACAGACGGAGTGGGAATCGAGTGCCTGATCAGAGGGGGATTGCAGGGATCTCTTTGCCAGTGCTGAGGCAGGAATCTCTTGCTTTGCCTGTGTTTGGATCTGGGTTACATTTCTGAGGGGTGGTTCTGGGGTAAGGAGGAGCACTGGAGGGGTGGAGATTGTTGTGGTGGTGGAGAGAAAACACCTCATCCCTTATCATACCACCTTGGAAGAACTGAACATTTTCAGGTCCCTAGAAGTAGCTCTGAAAACAGCTGTACAAACCCCTAAAGCTTGGGACAGTACATTCTCCATATTGGAAGCAGACTTAACAAAGAGTTTAAAACTCAAGTAATTGGTTGGGATCATGAGGAAGCAGCATAAAAAGAGTCAGACTGCATTATCTTATTTGGTTACAAAGAAGATCAAAACATACAACCAGAAGAAGACAAGAAAGTCAAAGCTCCTACATCAAAAGCCTCTAAGAAAAATATGAATCAGTCCCAGGCCTTGGAAGAGCTCAAAAGGGATTTTGAGAAGCAACTAAGAGAAGTCAAGGAAAAACTGGGAAGAGAAATAAGAGAGATGCAAGAAAATCATGAAAAACAAGTCAACAGCTTGCTAAAGGAGACCCAAAAAAATACTGAAGAAAATAACACCTTAAAAAATAGCCTAACCCAAATGGCAAAAGAGGTCCAAAAAGCCAATGTGGAGAAGAATGCCCTAAAAAGCAAAATTGGCCAAATGGAAAAGGAAGTCCAAAAGATTACTGAAGAAAATGCTTCCTTAAAAATTAGAATAGAGCAATTGGAAGTTAGTGACCTTATGAGAAATCAAGACACTGTAAAACAAATCCAAAGGAATGAAAAATTAGAAAACAATGTGAATTATCTCATTGGAAAAACAACTGACCTGGAAAATAGATCCAGGAAAGAGAATTTAAAAATTATTGGACTATCTGAAAGCCATGATCAAAAAAAGAGCCTAGACATCATCTTTCAAGAAATGATCAAGGAAAACTGCCCTGATATTTTAGAACCAGAGGGCAAAATAGAAGTGGAAAAAATCCACCAAACTCCTCCTGAAAGAGATCACCAAAGGAAAACTCCTAGGAATATTGTAGCCAAATTCCAGAGTTCCCAGGTCAAGGAGAAAATATTACAAGCAGCCTGAAAGAAATAATTCAAGTATTGTGGAAACACAATCAGGAGAACACAAGATTTAGCTGCTTCTACATTAAGGGACTGCAGGGTATGGAATATAATATTCTGGAAGGCAAAGGAGATAGGATTACAACCAAGAATCACCTTACCCAGCAAAACTGAGTATAATTCTGCAGGGGAAAAAATCGTCATTCAGTGAAATAGAGGACTTTCAAGCATTCTTGATGAAAATACCAGAGCTGAATAGAAAATTTGACTTTCCAATACAAGACTCAAGTGGAGCATGAAGAGGTAAACAGGAAAGAGAAAACATAAGAGACTTATTAAGGTTGAACTGTTTACATTCCTGCATGGAAAGATGATATTTATAACACATGAGACCTTTGTCAGTATTTGGGTAGTTGGAGGGAAAAATTATATGTATGTATGTATAGATAGATAGATAGATAGATAGATAGATAGATAGATAGATAGATAGATAGATAGATAGATAGAGGGCACAGGGTGAGTTGAAGATGAAGGGGTCATATCTGGAAAATAAAATTAAGGGGTGAGAGAGGATTATACTAGGAGAAGGAGAAAGGGAAAGGTAGAACAGGGTAAACCATCTCACAAAAAAAAAAAACCCAGAAAAGGCTCATACAGTGGAGGGGAAATGGGGAAGGTGAGAGGGAATGAGTGAATCTTATTCCCATAGGATTTGACTTGAGGAGGGAATAACATACACACTCAATTGGGTATGGAAATCTGTCTTACCCCACAGGAAAATAGGGGCAAAACGGGATAAGAGAGCAGTGGAATAATAGAGAGAGGGCAGATTGGGAAAGGAGGTAATCAGAAGCAAATACTTCTGAGGAGTGACAGGGTCAAAAGAAAGAATAGAATAAATTGGGGTGTGGTGGGATAGGATTAAGGGAAATCGAGTTAGTTACTATGGAAGTGTTTTGCATGACTGCACATGTATAACCTATATTGAGTTGCTTGCCTTTTTAATGAGGGTGGTTGGGGAGGGAGGAAGGGAGAAAATTTGGAGCCCAAAGTTTTAAAAACACACATTTAAAAAAAATGTTTTCACCTGCAACAGGAAAATAAGAAATACAGGAAATGGGGTACAAAAATCTATCCTACCCTACAGGAAAATAGAAGGGGAAGGGGTTAAGAAAGGGGGGAGAGATTGAAGGGAAGACAGACTTGTGGAAGGGGTATTCAGAATGCCTGCCATCTTGGGGTGGTGGGAGGGGCAAGATGAGGTGAAAATTTGGAAATCAAAATCTTGTGGAAGTAAATGTTGAAAACTAAAAATAAATTTATTAATAAAAAAGAAAAAAATAAAATCCTAGGACATTAAGGTATGAAGAAAAAAAAGAATCCAGACTCAGTCTCTATATTTAATACTCCTAATCAAATTATGTTTTATTGATATTAGTGCTATTTCAAGCTGGAATGAGGAAGATTTAAAATTATGGTGATATAAAGACAAAAGATGTCAATTCAATGGCATCATTACTGAGAAGTTTTGGTTTCTATGATCATGTTGTTGTAAATTGTTTGTTTGTGCCAGTACATGCAGGATGGGTGCATTTAATAAATAGTTTTCTTCCAAAAAAAAAACCAAATGTAAAGATTGGTTTGATGAAAAGGCTGGGGAAATTCAGAATTTGCTAAATGAAAAATGAAAATTCCACAAGGTTTACTAGCAGGATGGTTTGTCTGTCTCTAAGAAGAGAGCATTTAACTCTATCAAAAGTAAAGTGCAGGTAATGGATGATGCTCTCCCACTTTACCAGTCACCAGTGGATTGAAGCAGGGATGTGTGCTTGTTCCTATGCTTTTTAGCATGATATTTTGAGCAATGTTGTCCGATGCCTTCAACGAGATCGTGAAAACAGCATCAAGGTTAGCTACTGCTCTGACAATAAATTATTCGACTTGAAAAGACTATAAGCCGAGACTAAAGTGAAGGAAGAATTTGTGCATGACTTTTTGTGTGCAGAAGATTGTGCACTCTGTGCAGCCTCTAAGGCTTAGATGCAAGAGTATGGATCAATTTTCTGCCTCTTTTGTTAATTTTGGCCAAATAATTAACACCAAGAAAACAGAGCTTCTTCAGCAGCCTTCACCACATAATCCATACATGGAACCATCATTTAAAGCAGTTAAGTTTTCTTATCATGGCAGTACACTTTTCAAGGATACCCACATACATGATGAGGCTGACTCATGCATTGCCAGAGCTAGCTCAGTGTTTGGGAGGCTCTGAAGGAAAATACGGGAGAGAAGAAGTATTAGGCTGCCTACCAAACTGAAGGTCTACAGAGCCACTGTGCCAACCTCAATGGTATATGCCAATGAAATGGCATTAGATGGTATACCAGCACCATGCCAGGAAAGTGAATTGCTTACATATGAATAGTCTGAAGACCATCTGGAAAGATCAGGTACCAGACACTGAGGTCTTTTCTCAAGCTGGCCTGCCAAACGTTCAAATTCTGTTGCAGAGAGCACAACTCAGATGGGCTGGACACATTATTCTAATTCTAAACATGTATTTGCTTAAGAGACTGTTTTGTGGAGAAATGACACAAAGCAATTACTCAAATGAACGTCAGAAGAAGTGATACAGGAACACTCCAAAGGGGTCTCTGAAGAATTTTGAAATTGATTGCATGTCATTGGAGACACTGGAACAGGACTGCCTAGCATGGCATGCCTGAATCACAGAATGCACTATGTTCTATGAGCAAAGCAGAATTGTAGTAGCTCAAAAGAAACAGGAGATATACAAATCTAGAGACATTTCCACTTCAAATGTTCATATGGACTATTTGCACCTGATTTTTGGTAAAGCGTTCCAAGCTTATATTGGTCTGATTAGTCACAGTGGGATACACTTTACCTTGACCTTGCAATAGTGATGTCATTTTGGTCCTCTTCAAGTACGAGGGACAACAGCCAACATATTTCTTATTTCTTTGCTAATTTTGCAGATCAATCTATCTTGCTTACTGCTTTATGACCTCATTATCATGTTATTGTGCTCAACTATGCCCAAAGACAATCAAACAAATCCAGATGAGATTATATGAAATTTATTAATGTGAGAGTAAGTTACAAGCAGAGCACCCATTTAAAGTCAAAGTATTCTGCTGTGTATCTTTCCTTCCAATTTCAATATTTTATTTCTCCCATGGTTGCTATCCTACTCCTGTTCATGAGGAATATCACTGGAAGAGTTGCTTTCCTAAGCCCGCATCTTTCCAATATGAACCATATATTCAAATGAAATTGGGACATTCTGGAGTGTCTTGGGGGAAATGGCAGGACTTTGGAAGTTGGAGAGAAGAAATTACTCTAAGAAACAGTTGACATCAATGGAAGAGCTCCACATCTCCTAACACCTATGAATGCAGCTCAGATCATCATTATACAACAGATTACTTTGGAGTGACCTATGACAATAAATAGCTTAAAAAGACTATTGATTAGAGTAGACCCTAAACAAAGACTGTGATTTTGATTTTGGGGGACCTTTAAACTGGGTCATCAGATTATTTAATTCCATTGTTTTCTATTTATGGTGTTCTGTGCAATTTGGATAGTGCTGATTTTTCTAGTTAGGTATATTTCTCAATTATCTTAGCTTGTGGGTATAGCTAAGAGTAGTATATGACAGGGGACTATATGACAAAACAAGAATTCTCTGAACTTAGAATATGAAGAACAGAGTTCTAGTCCTTACTTGGGCACTTAACAGATATAGGGGCTTAGAAAAATCGTGACTTTTTTTCCTTTGAATTCCACTTTCTTCATCAGTAAAATAGGTATAATAATGCTAGCATCATCTACCAAACAGATTTTTTATGAGGACATTAGATTATGAATCCCTATGTAAATATGAGGCATTATTATCATGTGTGCCAAAATCAGCTGTATGATAATAGAATTAGAATTTCAAGACTAAAAGTTTTAAAACAAAACATTTAAAAT
Source organism: Vombatus ursinus (assembly GCF_900497805.2). Lineage (NCBI taxonomy): Eukaryota > Metazoa > Chordata > Mammalia > Diprotodontia > Vombatidae > Vombatus > Vombatus ursinus. The sequence goes on from NW_020954556.1 coordinate 13,691,933, forward strand.
GGTGCAGGTTTGTCTTGTATTTATATATGTAGTTTGGGCATTTAAAGAATAAATGCTTCCATTAAAATATCTAAATGCTGGTATATTTAAGTAAAATCTAATGCCTTGGTCATAGGTTTCAGTGTATGAAATTGTCTACTGAGTTTGACTTCCTGTGTAAAGATCAGTTAAATTCAAACACCAGTTCATTTATTCATTTGTCTTAGTGATCTATAATTATGGTAAAACCTCTTAGCTAAGCAAAAAGAGTTTTCTCTCTGAATTGAAATCTTAATGAAAGGTTACTTAATAAATTGTATTAATATTCTCCACTGCTCCATAACATTAATCACTATTGTATCTTTAGTTATTTCTTATGCATGAATTTTTAGGAAGAATGTGTCATGACTTTTTAGGTTATAAGCTTCTAGAAGGTAGGAACTCATTGCACAGATGCTCAATATAACAATTTGCTTGCTTTGGGTTTACTGTAAATTAAATATTTAACAGAAGGTACTAACAAAGTTTTAGAAAGAATACTGACAAGGGAAGAATAGAAAGAAAGATGAATATAAGCATTTATTAAGCACCTACTTTATGACAGGCACTTTGCTAAGCACTTTACAAATATTATTGCATTTGATTGTCACAAAACACCCTAAAAACCCAAAGAACTAAGTATTATTTTTACCCCCATTTTAAAGTTGAGGAAAATGAGAAAGAGGTTAAGTAATTTGTCCAATTTCACACAATTAATAAGTGTCTGAGGTTTTGAGCTCAGGTCTATCCAATGCACCTCCAGAGCTCTATTTAATGCATTGCCTAGTTGCCTCACCTAACAGATTGGTGAATGGGTAGAAAGTTATGCCATATGAGGCTTGTTTGGAAAAAAAAAAACTAGGCATTTTTAGCCCTGTAAAGAAAGAGAGAAGATTTGGGGGAAACATAATAGATGTATTTAAGTTCCTCAAGGGCGGAGATAATTTAGCTTTTGTCTTTGTAGCTCTAGCATTTGGTACATTAATGGTACATGTTAAGTGAGTAATATTAGGTGAGGATATTATTAGGTGAGCATGCTAATGATCAGATTATTCAAGTAATTTAAGACCATCTGTGGAAAAGGAATCTGGCTTGTGTTTGGCCCTAGAGGCAGAACAAGGAGTCAAGGGTAGAAGTTTCAGAGAGGCAAATTTAGAGACAGAGTAAGGGTCGTGTGTGTCTGTGTTTAGTGGGGCATGGCAGGGAGAAGGGTGGATGTTGCAAGGAGGAAGGAAGAAATAAACCAAAAACAAAACAAGACTTCCAAACAAGTCAAACTGTTCAGAAGTGGAATGGGCTAGATGCCTCAGGAAGTAATGCATTGTCCATGACTGGGAGTCTGAAAGTAGAAAATGGATTACTATTGGTCAAGCATGTTAGAGAGGCAGTTCCCAATTTGGTAAACATTGTGGGACTAGATAAATTCAGAGATCCCAATCAATTGTGAGACACAATAGTAAATACTGAATGAATTTTATTATAGAAAGTGTTTTTATATATCTCAGTTCCCTTTCTTGGGGATTGAAAGACAAAGATTTTGCACACTTGGCTCAATACTGACCCTATGCATTCTGAGCACATGATAATTCTCAATGTTCTGTTTTTGTTGCTGATGGCTCAATAAGCCAGATCGCAAAACATGTTTTCAAACGCTAAGTGATACTCTGGGTATCCTATGTAGTACTGCCTCCTAGCAATGTTTAGGAAATTAGATCAAATGCAATAAAAGTTCTGAAAATGGAAAATTCTATTTACCAGAAATGATGAGTGATAACCTGTTAAGGCTCAGCTGAACCCCAAAATAGTCTGTGCTATGATTCCTTATACGTATTTGCTTTCTCACTTACTAGCACATCATTTTCACTGACCACACTATTGTCATTCTTTTGCAAAGATCTTCCACTTACTGTACAAAACATCAGCTCATTTGTAACAAGATGTATCTACACTACTCTGAAACTTAAAACTGAAAGTGATCTCTGGAGTGCAATTGATTCATAACTGTCTTTTCAATTCAATAAACATTTGTCAACTTGCTGTCATGTGCCAAGCACTGTTCTAGGCTCTAGGGATCCAAAGAAATATAATGAAATATTTCTTGTCCTAAAAGAGTTTATATTCTACTGCCAAGAAACAATATGGACCTTGAACATAAATTAAATCTAAAATATAGACTAATTAATTTGGAAGGGATGGCACTATCACCTGGAAGATTGGAATAGTCCTTTTTAGGAAGTAGAACTTGAGTTTTGAAGGGAATTATGTATTCTTAGAAGTATCATGGAGTAGGAAATACATTCTAAGCACGAGATGCCTCCTACATGTAGAGATGAGGATGCAAGTCATTTGGGCCGCAGCATGTCAGGCACTGAGAGTAACACGCAATAAACCAGGGGAAATGTGATAGAATTTATTAAGTACTTACTGTTAGTAGGCAATGTGCTAAGCACTAGGGATACAAAAGAAAGATAATCCCAGAGCTCAAGGACAGAAGAGCATAGAAGCACACATTCTAATGGTAGAAAATACAAAAGAAAGTTGAAAAACTGGTAAGTGGCTGGGGGAAGGGGCAAGAAGAAGTACTCACATAGGAGTATGGTGTTGAGGTCCAGAAAGGCTGAATCAGAGCCAAGAGTCAAGTGAAAGTTGTTATGTCTGGAGGCTTTGGGAGGAGCACATCAATTGGAGAAAAGGGTGAGCATGACAGAGGGGGGTTCAAGGATAAGAAAACTGAAGGAGAAGAAGGGTACTTTACCGTGAGGAGGCCCCAGGCACATAGCAAAGTTTCAGGGTGAGATGGCAATTGAGGCATGGTAGAAAACTAGAAAATAAGAAGCAGAGCCAGGAGGCAGATCATTTCAGAGAGTGAGTTGAGTTGGGAGTGAAATAATCATGACTGGGTCTCTCATGAAATTGTGCTCCTAGCCAGAGACTCACCAAATAAAAGAGAAGGCCCAAAGTTCAGGCATCTGGAGATGGGCAAGGCTTCTGGGGTATAGTTGGAACCAAGTTACAATGGGCTTGCTTTAAAATATAGAAAATTTTTTATTTTATCCTAGAATCAAAAAGAAGCCACTGGATTTCTTGAGCAAGGGAGTGACATGAACTCTGCTTTAAGTATATCAATTTGGCAGTTGTGTGGAGGATGGATGGCATAGGGGAGGTACAAAGGGACAGAAAGTCCAGTTAGGAAGCAATAGTACAAGTGAAAAGATAGATAATAATCTGCCACTTTCTTAAAGATTTCCAGGGATAGATTTTCCATTTTATCCTTATACTCTATGTAGCATTGTAGTGTCCCATTTAAACTAACTGCAACCCTGCATTACCTTCTGATTCACAGGCATAAATTGGATGTTTCATGCTGAGAGGACAGTACTAATTGAAAGAATTAAATGTACTAACTCAGGAAGTAAATTCCTTCCTTCCTTGCTTCCTTCCTTCCTATATTTGAAGTGATGAGTGATATTCCTCATTTTACAGATGAGAAAACTAAAACTTAAGTGAGGTTAAATACCTTGTCATGGTCCCATAGCTAGTCATGCCAAAGACAAGATTCGAACCTAGATTTCCCTGATTCCAAGATCTGTATTTTGTCCACTATGATACGCTGCTTCTCAATATGCTAAAATAACAACTCACAGTAGTAGACCCTTTTAAAAATTTTCAAGCATTTTCCCCAAAACAACCCTATGAGATAACATGCTGCACATGCTATTATCCCCATTTTTTTTGCCAGCTAGCTGATATCTTTCCATATCTCTCTCAAGCATAGCTAAGAGATTTTGTCAAATACTTCATAAAACTCTAAGTACACTTTATCTATTGAATTCCCCTATAACATTTACCTCATGAAAATAGAAAATGAGGTTAGTCTGGCATGACCTATCTTGATGACATCTTGTTGACATTTAGTGATCACAGTTGACTAATTTAGATGGTCATATACATTCCTTTAAAAACAGCCAAGAATTTTGCCAGGAAGCAGTCAAGTTCATTTGCTTTTGTTTTCATGATTCCACCTGCTTTCCAGTTTAAAAATTAAGAAAACCTTTGTCCCTCAACTCTGAACACTTCTTGAGTTCTCCAAGGTCTTTCAAAGTTGATAGACATCAGCTCAGCAATTACATAATCTGTATTTTCTTTAATTTGTTTTGTTTGTATTTGAAAGACTATATTTAGATGTAGTTTATCTGGGTCTGCCTCTGTATTTCCAGTGCCCATTATCATATCTTGCACATAGTAGGTATTTAATGAATGCTTATTGAATTGATTTATGACCTGTCAAAATGGAGTGACTTGACCAAGGTCACATTGGAGCCAATTCATGCACCCAGGTCTTCTGACACCAAAGCTGCCTCTATTTTGCACTGCTGGCCATACTTAATGAATCACCAAAACAAATTTTAGGATAAATCGCTTTGGTTTAATGATGATTCAGCATTCACAGGTTAATCACTCACCACAAAACTGTTCTTGGCACATTCATACACAGTAATAAGCAACTGTGTATTGTTCTATTAATCACTTCTTAAATCCTTAAGATTTGAGGATAAATGAAGAATCCAGTAATATGAAAATCGCCCCATATGGCTTGGTAGGATGGGCATATTTTGCCCTCTTTCACTCAATTTTTCTATTGTTTACAACTAAACTAATCAATATCTAATTGAATTTTGGGGGAGAAATCCAAAAGGGAGTAATGATCCCTTTAAAAATAAACTCTGTGTAATAATGTTTGATCTTCATAGTAAACTGGCAAAAGGATGCATTATTTTGAAAAAATAATCTTGACACTATAATCATAGATCTCTGGAACAGAGGAGCAGGTGTCCTTTAAAAAATACCAGTTCCAGCTCTTAATTTAAATGAATTTCCCTCTTCTGACACTTCTTGACTCACTTAAGCTTACTGCTCTGTTTGGCAGTGCTCTGTGAAGACAGCACATTTCATCAAGTCTAATCTTTTGACTCTGAATACATCTGCTAATCTGGAGCCTTTGATGACATACTTTTAGGTTTATACATAGGCCCTAAAAGGAACAGTTTTAAATCTCTAGGTAGGTGCATACCAAAGGCTATGTTAATACTATCTTACTTCTTCCCCAAATAGTTCCATATTTTGGCATACCTGGATCAAAATGACTAAAAATTCTCTAATTCAGTCTCATTTCCAGCAGGTACCACATTTCTTTTTATTCTTCTTTTGTTTTAAGCTTCTATTCTCTGGACACTCAAATACTTCCTTCCAATGTTTCCAATACATGCAAACACTATATGCACATATGCATATATACATATGTATGTGTATGTATATAAATATAATTTTTCAAAAGTTTGTTTTGGACTTGTATGAAGAGAACATGGCCCATCTGTTCTCTCCTTGAAAATCTTTCATTGATGCCGCATCACAAGTTAGAAGTGGTCCTGTGTTATTAAAGTCATTGTTAATGATATCTAAGTTTTTCTAGGTCCAACAAAGCTGGAAAGACTTTATTTGTGAGTTGGGGAAAGAACTGTATCTGGCCATCAAGGACAAGACTAGCTAAGTTCAGGGATGTTTGTCATTCTAGAAATAGCCACAGGAGGATGAATTGCTTTGGCCATACTAACTTATGAGGGTGGCATAGCAGGGAGCAGAGGGATATTGATCCATGCCAGGGGAGGGAGAATCAATATGGAAAAGATGAATGGTTTTGACAATATTTGAATTAAGATGATCTGACAAGGAAAAGTCAACACTGATGTTCTCCTAGCTCTGTCCGATACTGGGCCTGGTTAAGGGTCATGGCCAAGAATCCTCTTTATAAATAAATAACTTCTTATTCGGGTTTTCTATATAGTGAACTTAAACAGACCACTTAGTCTACTTAATTTTCATAGTCTACTTAAATTTTCATATTTCATATAGTCTTTAATGCTATTCCTGTGTAAAAGATAAAGCTATGAGATAGAAGATAATGTAATTAGCTAAGTCTGAAATAAGTTGAATATTTTGAACCCAAAGAGAATCCATATGACTTGGCAAGAGTTTCCTAGTTGAATACCCTAGAACACTGTATGAAAGATCTGGAATTTTAAAGTACCTTAACAAACAAGAAAATTGTGTTAAATCTACTAAGATTCCATTGATAAATGTAAGTATAAAAACTTGGGTTCACATATCAACCTCCTGAGTAAAAGGTAGGTAAATCATGACTAGGTAACAAATGCTTTGTTTAGGGAATATCTAACTATTTTATTGACCTAAAAGGTCAATGTGTTAATAGTTTGATGACTGAGAAAGCTAATACAACCTAGTACACCATTATCTAAGTACTGGGCATGATAGTGCTGGGCATCAATCCATTTTATATCTGCAGCTCTGCTTTGTCTCAATTCCATGGAACAAGATTCCCTTGTTCAGAGCACCCTTTTGTGCCCCCCTTCCCTCCAGCTTCTTTTTTATGTTCTCTTTCTCCATTATACTGTAAGCCTCTTGAGGGCAGGCAGAAACTGTTTATTTTTTATTTTTTGTATTCCCAGAATTTAGCACAGTGCCTGGCAGATAGTATGCACTTAATAAATGTTTATTGAATTGAATTTATAGAAAAAAAATAAGTGAGACAGGGGTTTACCAGAAGAGTAAACCAACACTGAGGAATAAATGAGATCCAAGGAACAAGCAAAAATACAACATGAGGTTAATGCATAAGTTCAAAAAATTTGGGTTTCAACCAAGTTGTGAACAACATTTCCCCAATATTCATTAAACAACTGTTGTGTAATAGATAATGTACAAGGCCCTGAAAAAAACCAAACACTCTATATATACAAAATAGCTCTTGCTCTCAAATAGTTTGAATATGTACACATATACATATATTCAGTATTTCATATACATAAACTAGATATATATACATAAATACATATCCATACAGAGAGACAGAAACAGAGACAGACACAGAAAGACAGACACAGAGAGACAGAAAGACAGAGGCAGAGAGATAGAGAGAGAGAGGTATTAAAGGAATGAAAGAAAAAGGAAGAGATCACTAATAACTAGAGGGAGGAAGAATATCTCCAGTGAGAAGACAGCACCTCATTTAAGCCTTAAAAGACACAAGGAGTCTAAGTCAGAGACTGGGAAAGTGTGCATTTCAGAGAAAAGGGAGGAGCATTTTTGAAGGTACAGAGACATAATATGGAATGCCAAAATGTATAAAGGAACTAATAAGTTACTTTGGGATAAATATGAGGTGAAATAATATGAAATGTGGGTACAACAGTAGGTTGGAGCCAGATAGTAGATGGCTTTAAATTCCAAACTAATGAGGTTTAATTTTATACTTGAGTAAATAGGGAGCCAGTTAAAATTTTTGAATAGTAGAGTGATTTGTTCAGGCTTGTGTTTTAAGAAGAAATTGTCAGTTGTGTGTAGGATGGATCATGAAGCAGAAAGACTTGTAGCAGAGACAATTAGGCAACTATTGCAGTATTATAAATGAGAGGTTATGAGAGTCTGAACTAATGTCCTGGTTATGTGAGTAGACAGAAGAGACAGATTAAATGTGAAATGAGAGGCTGCAATGCATTATTTGATACATTAGGTGAATTAAGAAAAACACATTAAATCATCTTTTCAGAAAAAGAAAAAAAAGCAAAATTCATAATACATAAAGAAAGAACAAGGAGATTGTATTATTAGTAAAGCAACTACAGAAAAAAAAAACAAAATCGATATTAAACTGTCTCAAATAGCATCGCATCTAAATTCCGAAAGGAGAAATGGACTGAATTGCAAGAAGACACAGATTTTAGCACAATGATAATAAGATACTTTGGTTTTCCTCTCTCATACTCACATTTATAGGAATGACAGATATATAGAATTGAATAAATATTAGAGAAGATATCACTAAAAGATCTATGGCACCTCCTTCCTTTTCATCTCTCTCTGTCTTTGTCTTTATCTATCTCTTTCTCTCAGTCCCTCTCTTCTAGACCTAAATCCATATAATAAAGAAGCAATCCTCAAAACTATTTGGTAATACTAAATATATATTATAAATACACATACACATATATGTTTGTGTATATATACATTTACATATGTATATATATATATTATATATAGGTATTGATTATGCAGTGATATTTGTGAGTGTATCAACAATATTGAAGTCACTTAGGTAATGCTTGAGATAGAAAAAAAAGACCATGAAGCAGGTGTTAAATTTGAGAAAGAAGTGAGGATAGTCTGATAGATTACTGCAATGAGAAGTGATAGGAAGATTGAATTAACTTTAAAGGAGGAGAGGTTGTTAACTGATGATAGAAGAGGGAAGACCTGCAAGTGGAAGTGAGGAACAAAGAGTATGTTTAGTCCTCTTGGTGAAATGTATTAAGGGGCATGAATGAAAGAATCTGATACTCTATGTCATAGGGAGGGAGTAAAAGACCACAACTTTTAATGATTGGAGAGAGCCAGGTTTCAATGAGTAGAATCAGAAGATAATAGATTTAGGGTTAGGAAGGAGTTTTGAGTTTATTGAATCTAACCCCCTCAGTTTAGAAATGACTAAACCGAGGCCCACAGTGTTTAGATAAATTACACAGGTTTACATAACTAGTAATTGTCTAAGTAAATATTTTACTTCAAGTCTTCCTAATTCTAAGTCCAATTCTCTCAGCAAAATACTGTGTCTTAAAATGAGTGTGAAAGAAATATGCTGAGGACAAAATCAAACAAGCAAGGGCACAATGTAACATTGGATAAAGAAAAGAAGAGTCAGACTGAGAGTTATAGAGAAAAATTGCATGGGAACGAGAGATTATGGAAAGGCAGCAAGGGGATCTGAGGTGGAGCCAAGATAGAGTGAAGTCAGGGACTCCCCTGAGCTCTTCTAAATTCTCCTCTAAGCAATGTTAAAGTAACACATCTTTTATTTATTTATTTATTATTTTAATTTTTTTTTTAGTTTTCAACATTTACTTCCACAAGATTTTGAGTTCCACACTATCACCCCATCTTGCCCCTCCCCCCACCCCAAGATGGCATGCATTCTGAATACCCCTTCCCCTAGTCTGCTTTCCCTGCTATCTCTACCCCACTTCCCCTTCTATTTTCCTGTAGGGCAGGATAGATTTCTGTACCCCATTTCCTGTATTTCTTATTTCCCAGTTGTATGTGAAAACATTTTTTTAAACATTCGTTTTTTTAAACTTTGGGTCCCAAATTTTCTCTCTTCCTCCCTCCGCACCCACCCTCATTGAAAAGGCAAGCAACTCAATATAGGCTATACTTGTGCAGTTATGCAAAACACTTCCATAGTAGACATGCTGTGAAAAACTAACTCTATTTCCCTTAATCCTATCCCACCTCCCCATTTATTCTATTCTTTCTTTTGACCCTGTCCCTCCTCAGAAGTATTTGCTTCTGATTACCTCCTTTCCCAATCTGCCCTCCTCTCTATCATCCCCCTATTCTCTTCTCCCCATCCCCCCCATTTTCCTGTAGGGTAAGACAGATTTCCATACCCAATTGAGTGTGTATGTTATACCCTACTTAAGTCAAATCCTATGAGAATAAGATTCACTCATTTCCTCTCAACTTCCCCCATTTCCCCTCCACTGTAAGAGCCTTTTCTTTCCTGTTTTTTTGCGAGAAAATTTACCATGTTCTACCTTTCCCTTTCTCCTTCTCCTAGTATAATCCTCTCTCATCCCTTAATTTTATTCTCCAGCTATGACCCCTTCATCTTCAATTCACCCTGTGCCCTCTATCTATCTATCTATCTATCTATCTATCTATCTATCTATCCATACATACATATATTTTTTTCCCTCCAACTACTCTAATACTGACAAAGGTCTCATGAGTTACAAATATCATCTTTCCATGCAGGAATGTAAACAGTTCAACCTTAATAAGTCTCTTATGATTTCTCTTTCCTGTTTACCTCTTCATGTTCCACTTGAGTCTTGTATTAGAAAGTCAAATTTTCTATTTAGCTCTTGTCTTTTCATGAAGAATGCTTGAAAGTCCTCTATTTCACTGAATGACCATTTTTTCCCCTGAAGGATTATACTCAGTTTTGCTGGGTGGGTGATTCTTGGTTGTAGTCCTATCTCCTTTGCCCTCCAGAATATTATATTTCATACCCTGCGGTCCCTTAATGTAGAAGCTGCTAAATCTTGTGTTATCCTGATTGTGTTTCCACAATACTTGAATTGTTTCTTTCTGGCTGCTTGTAATATTTTCTCCTTGACCTGGGAACTCTGGAATTTGGCTACAATATTCCTAGGAGTTTCGCTTTGGGGATCTCTTTCAGGAGGAGATTGGTGGATTTTTTCCATTTCTATTTTGCCTTCTGATTCTAAAACATCAGGGCAGTTTTCCTTGACCATTTCTTGAAAGATGATGTCTAGGCTCTTTTTTTGATCATGGCTTTCAGATAGTCCAATAATTTTTAAATTCTCTCTCCTGGATCTATTTTTCAGGTCACTTGTTTTTCCAATGAGATAATTCACATTGCTTTCTAATTTTTCATTCTTTTGGATTTGTTTTACAGTGTCTTGATTTCTCATAAGGTCACTAGCTTGCAATTGCTCTATTCTAATTTTTAAGGAATATTTTCTTCAGTAATCTTTTGGACTTCCTTTTCCAATTGTCCAATTTTGCTCTTTAGGGCATTCTTTTCTTCACTGACTTTTTGGACCTCTTTTGCCATTTGGGTTAGGCTATTTTTTAAGGTGTTATTTTCTTCAGTATTTTTTTGGGCCTCCTTTAGCAAGCTGTTAACTTGTTGTTCATGATTTTCTTGCATCACTCTCATTTCTCTTCCCAGTTTTTCCTTGACTTCTCTTACTTGCTTCTCAAAATCCCTTTTGAGCTCTTCTAAGGTCTGGGACTGATTCATATTTTTCTTAGAGGCTTTGGATGTAGGAGCTTTGACTTTGTTTTCTTCTTCTGGTTGTATGTTTTGATCTTCTTTGTAACCAAAGTAAGATAATATAGTCTGACTCTTTTTGCACTGCTTGCTCATGATCCCAACCAATTACTTGAGTTTTAAACTCTTTGTTAAGGTAAGAGTGTTTCCAATGTGGAGAATGTACTGTCCCAAGCTTTGGGGTTTGTACAGCTGTTTTTAGAGATACTTCTAGGGAACTGAAAAGTGTCAGTTCTTCCAAGGTGCTATGATAAGGGATGAGGTGTTTCCTCTCCACCAGCACAACAAGCTCCACCACACCAGCGCTCCTCCTCGCCCCAGGACTGCCCCTCAGAACTGTGACCCAGATCCAAGCACAGACAAAGGAAGAGATTCCTGCCTCAGCCCTGGCAAAGAGATCCTTGCAATCCCCCTCTGATAAGCCACTCGATTCCCCCTCAGTCTGTGGGCTGGAAGCTCAGAAGCCAGTCGCTGCCCTTGGGGTAGCTGAGATCTAGCTTCTTCTCTCACCGCAGTCACAGACTTTTCCCACTGACTTTCTAAGCTGTCTTTGGCATTCGTGGGTTGAGTAGTCTGGAAACTGCCACAGCTGCCTGCTATTCAGTCCTCTGAGGCCTGCTCCAGGGTTGCTGTGGCCTGCGTGCCCACGCCGGCCTGTGCTCCTCTCCCAGCCCGGCACGATAAACCTTTACAATCAGCCATCCAAGTTGTCTTGGGCTGGAAATTTGTTTTACTCTGTTTTTTTATGGGTTCTGCTGCTTTACAATTTGTTTGGAGTCATTTTTTGTAGGTATTTGGAGGGGTTTGTGGGAGAGCTCTAGCAAGTCACTGCTTTCCCTCCACCATCTTGTCTCTGCCCCTGAAGTAACACTTCTAAATGAATCTGGAGTGGCAGTACCAATAAAAAGACAGGTGATGCAATTTTCTAGCCCAAGAAAACTTAGAACATCAGCAAAGTCTGTCTTACTGGGATGAGAGTGGAGCACAGGCCACCCAGTGTAATGGAGATCACACCAGCACAAGCAGCACCTGGCAAACTAGCTGCAGGCCTTGTTGGGGAGGGTGGGGGAAGGGGCAATCAGACCTGCACCTATAGCTGCAAGATCTCTCATGCCACAGATAGTTGGTAAGTTAGGCAACTGGAGAGAAAGGGATTACAGAGGACCTTCTGCTGAGTGGAAGCAGGACTCTGTTGCATTGCCTGTACAGGGATCCCAGTCATAGCTCCAAAATGAGGAGGAACACTAGCAAGAGATAATTAAAAAGGAAAAAACAACCCACATGTACAAAAATATTTGTAGTAGCTCTTTTTGTGGTGGCCAAGAATTGGAAATTGAGGGGATGCCCATCAATCGGGGAATGGCTGAACAAGTTGTGGTATGTGAATGTAATGGAAAACTATTATTCCACAGGAAATGATGAACAGACAGATTTCAGAAAAACCTGGAAAGAATTGCATGAAATCATGTTGAGTGAAGTGAGCAGAACCAGGAGAACATTGTGTACAGTAACAACAACATTATGTGATGCCTAACTTTGCAAGACTTCGCTCATTTCAGCAAAGCAATGATCTAAGACAATTCCAAAGGACTAATGATGGAAAATGCTATCCATATCCAAAGAAAGAATTATAGAGTCTGAATGCAGATTGAAGTATACTATTTTTTCTTTGTTTTTTTTTTCTTGTGGTTTTTTCTTTTGCTCTGATTCTTCTTTCACAATGACTAATTGTAGAAATGTGTTTAATATGATTGTACATGCCTATATCAGATTGCATGCCATCTTGGGGAGGGAGGAGAGGAGGGAGAGAGAGAATTTAGAACTCAAAATATTATAAAAGTCAATGTTAAAAACTAAAAATAAATACATAAATTATTATTTAAAAAATAACAGAGACCTAGGTCACAGCTCAAGGGCCAGGGAAAGGGCTTTTGGTTGATCACATACCACAGCATAGGCTAGGATAGCAATGATCATACCTCTCCTTAGATCATACCACCATACAGACCTGCAGACTAGCTTTGAAGGTAACAGTACAAAGCCCTAAAGTTTGTGGCAGTGACCCCTCCAAGCTAGGAGCAGAGCCTAACTTTAACATAAAGTTAAAAGTTAAAAAAAATAGGCTGGAAAAATGAGTGAAAAATAAAAAAGGGAACCTAAATATTAAGTGATAGGAAAGATCAAAATTCAAACTCAGAGGAAGAAAACAATGTCAAAACACCTACATGCAAAGCCTCAAAGAAAAATGTATATTGGTCTTAGGTTTAAAAAGAATTCCTGAAAGACCTCAAAAAAAAGTATTTTTAAAAGTCAAATGAGAGAGGAAAAGGGAAAATTGGGTAAAGAAAAGAATGATGCAAGAAAATCCTTTAAAAAAGCCTCAACAACTTGGTACAGAAGGCGTAAAAATTACTGGAAAAACATGCATAGTCCACATGGTAAAAGAGGCACAAAAATCCACTGAAGAGGAGAAAAATTATTTAAAAAGCATAACTGGTGAAAAGGAAAAAGATACAAAATCTCACTGAAGAAAATAACTCCTTCAAAATTAGAATTGCACAAATAGAAGCTGAATACTCCATGAGACACCAAGAAACCCTAAAACTAAATCTAAAGAATAAAAAAAATGAAGAAAATGTGAAATACCTCATTGGAAAAACAACTGGAAACAAAAACAGATTGAGCAAAGATAATTGAAGAATCATTTTACTGGAGGGCAGAGCTGAAATGATGGGGAAAAGGCAGACATTCACCTGAGCTCTCCCAAATTACCCTCAAAACAATAGTAAATAAATAACATCTCAAAACAAGTTTTGTAGCAGGAGAACCCACAAAAAGAGGGGGTGAAATAATTTTCTAGCCCAAGACAATGTAGAAAGACTGCAGTAAATATCTGCCTGTCCCATCTCAGCCAGCCAACAGCCAGGCCTGGAGGCCCTGGCATGGTAGGCAAATTGCCAAACATCAAGATGATGGTTCATCAGGCCAGGGGCCAAACCCCTGGTTCAAGAAGCTGTGACAGTGCCCCTCTGTACCTCAGGAGCAAATCTCAATTTAAAAGTCACAAAACAGACTGGAAAATGAGCAAAAAACAAACAAGCAAGCAAAAACAAAAAGAAAGAAACAAACCAAAAAACCTTGATCATAGAAAGCTACTATGATGACAGATAAGATTAAAACACAAACTCAAAAGAGACTACATATGAAATCTTAAAAAGAGACAGAAATTGGTCTTAGACCACCAAAAAAAACTCTTGTAAGAGCTCAAAAAAAATGATTTCAAAAATCCAATAAGAGAGGTAGAAGAAAAATTGGGAAAATAAATGAATTATGCAACAGGATCACGAGAGTAAATAACTTGATAAGGAAGCACAAAAAATGGCAAAAAATGTACGGAAATTCACTGAAGTAAACAACTCTCTAAAAAGTAAAATTGGTCAAATGGAAAAGAAGGTACAAAAATTCACTGAAGGAAAAAAAAACTTGTTAAAAAGTAAAGAGGAAAAAGGAGGATGGAAGGAAATATATGGTTAGTAATCATGACTGTGGATGCAAGAGGGATGAACTCACCCATAAATGGGAGCATATAGCAGATAGATCATTCCCCATTTTATAAATTGTCAAAGGATATGAACAGGCAGTTTTCAGATGAAGAAAGCAAAGCTATTGATAGTCTTGAAAAAATGCTCTAAATTACTATTGATTAGAATTTTGCAAATTAAAGCAGTTCTGAAGTGATCCCTCACACCTGTCAGATTGGCTAATATAGCAGAAAAGGAAAATGATAAATGTGGGAAGGGATATGGGAAAATGGGATACTGATGCATTGTTGGAAGAGTGGTAAAATGATCACTTCTCCTTTGCTAAATATATCACAACATAATCTCTAAGGGACTGACCAAATTCACACTTGATGCCAGTTCCTTTTGCAAATACACTGCACGTAGTGCATGCACTTGGATTTTGGTTTATCATGGTGTCTGAAGTCTTGGTTTTGGGTGAGTTCTTAGTGCCAAAATTTTAGTATCTGACACTATGATTTGGAATGGTAACCAAGAGCGGAATGCATATTCTGACCACATGTGGAAATATATTGTCATTCTAGTTTTTCCAATTTAATATATGAGATGAGATGGGGCTGGGAAAAAATAGGGTAGACGCTGCTTGCTGTCAGCAGTGATTGAATTCTTGTAGTTCACTGAAACCTGCTGCCTTTTTGTGACATTCATGAGTAGATATAATCTCCACATTTGGCAGGTTTCAAAACAGAAGATTTAACATTGAGGAGATATTTAAGAATGCTGCATTCTTTGAGAAAATATAGAACGGAAAAACTGGTCATCCCTCCCCTCCATTTAATCAACTAAAATATATTTGATCAGATTTCTCAGTGTGGATTAAATTCACACTCCATGCCAGGTTTGTAACCTCATCCCTAAATACGTGGCACATAGAATAGACATTTGACCTCTCAATTCTGAATCTCCACAAAAGCATACACTATATAGAACATAATTCTCCAAAGACTGAACCAAGAAAGTTCAAGTCCTATTAAATCAAGACAATAAGAATTTATTTAGGGGCAGCTAGGTGGCACAGTGGATAGAGCTACAGCCTTGGAGTTAGGAGGAACTGAGTTCAAATCCGGCCTCAGACCCATAACACTTACTAGCTGTGTGACCCTGGGCAAATCACTTAACCCCAATTACCTCGCCAAAAAGCAGAAAAAAAGAATTTATTTAGTACATAGCCAGGTACTATGCCAAAGGCGCAAAGGATATTGAGGATACAATAAAAGAGGAAAAACAACTTCTGTGCTCAAGGATCAAATAAAGTAATGGTGGAGACAGCATTTGAGGTTCACGTATAGGACCAGATAATCTAGGGTATTCTCCTCCTTTATCATCTGGAATCTTTCTTCCCAAGTGACCAGTCTCATGAGTTTTTGTATCTTCTTTTATATCATTTGCCTTGGAGTTCATGTAGTGGAGAGGTATTACATCCCCATGTTACTAGAATTCCAACTAGTATTTATTTAACTGTGGATGGTTGGCAAGGACTTTGGAACTGATCAGTTTATTGAGCATAATAGTCACTGATAAGAACAGTCTCCAGACAGAAAGAACCAAGCTTTTATCTAAGAGTATGTTTGTGAGACTTTCTTGTCATTCTTGGAGAGTCGACAGTAGCCTCTCAATCATTCTCTCTCTCTCTCTCTCTGAGACTATAACTCACTAATGAGTGAGAACCTGAAGACCTGGGTCTTGCAGCCATCTAGACTGAGAAAATGGATAGCCCACCACTACCATTTTGCTGCTTCCATGTTACAGATATATTGATGCTTTTAAGAATTTATATAAATATTTTGTGATTACATAACGACTCACAATCCAGGAAAAAAAAAAGAAACACCTCTGATACGAAATACTCTCTCATAGCCTCTTTGCTTATTGTGTGAACAGATTCCAGAGGCTCAGAATAAAACTAATGACCATTTTCAGTCTAGATTTGGTTTTCTATGGATTTAAATAGTTTTCAGTGAGTAGGAAACAGCTGGGGAAATAAGAAGAGATGGGATCAAGGGCACAAGTAGAGAGGACTACCTCTCCTCCTAAGACTAGAACAAAGAAAGATAAAGTGGAGGATGATGTTGAAGTAACTAGAATGTAGAATGGGAAAGGGAAGAAGCTTCTATTAGAAGGTTGCAATTTTTGTAACTAAAAATAAAAATTCTTGCAGGAATGCAAGAAAAAATAATTAAATATTTATTAGATGATAGGCACTGTCCTAAGTGGTGAGGATTACAAACACAAGCAACAAAGAAAGCCCCTGAATTGAGAAGCTAATGGGTAGTAGAAACACTTAAATGGGAGCTGAAAAGGTGGGGGGAATGGGGCAGAAATACCTGCATGGGAACATGGTGTTCAAGTACAGAAATTCAGAAACACAACCAGGAAGAGCATCCAGGTTTAACAGCCTTGGCCTGTCCCCAAAATGTAGGACCCAGGAACAATTCACCAAGAGGAAAAGGGGGGCCGCATGGCAGAGGGATACTGAAAAGTCAGCAGGTGTGAATAGATGTTTCATAGTGAAGAGACTCCAAACACTGAGGGAGGTACCAGGGTAGGACTGAAACAAAGGGAGAAGAAGATTATACTAGAGGAGGGATATTCTAGAGTTAGAAGACAGCAATGGAAGATGTATATTTAAGTGTGAGGAAGTCCCAATTGATGAGGGAATTTCCAAGGTGAGATTGCACTGAGACATCATTTGAAGTACAGAAAGTAAGAAGCACTTTGCTGTTAAGCTTTAATTTTCTCACAAAATGCTCCATCTGAAAACAGAATGTTTGAAGAAGACTCAAAATGTAGTATCAGTCTAGGAAATGTCTTCCTCCTTTCCATTGTTTGCTCTTCAGTGTTCTCTGTCTCTCTCTTACACACACACACACACACACACACACACACACACACACACACATTTCTGTCTCTATCTCCCATCTACCCTTGTTATCTTTGTTCCATTTCCCTAATCTCAGGTGCTTTTGTCCTTAAGAACTACAAGGACCTTGCTCTCTTACTACCATTCTCCCTCCCTGATCCCCTTGCTTGACTTTGCCTCCAACTTCATCCATAGTGGTCTCAAAAGGGCAGCATACTGGAGACAAAGGTGCCTATCAGTGGTGAAAGAGTAACATTAAAGAGCCAATTCAACTGAAATTTAGCACAGTAGAAAGATGTTATGTCTTTCCAGGTGCCTGTTAAAGGTTACCAGATCTAGCAGAGACACAGGAACTAAATATACCTTTACAATATCAATTTCATTTCATTGTAGGGTTGGGAAAGGAGTAAATTGCACCATAGTTGTTTTCCAGTGAAAGGGAGATTTAGGGAGGACATGCATAAGACAATGAGGTTAAGAGGAGCATGTTGCTTTGACTTGAAGGAAAACAGAAATGACATTTGGCTGTGGGTTTTAATTCACGGTGGCCAGGTGAAAGATGTGCTCATACAAAACAGACAGCAACATAAAATCAAAAAGGTTATGAAGCCAGAAAAGCAAATGGTTTTTAGAGTGATGTGGGACATCCAGCTCTTCTGAGAGATCATTGTAGGACAATACTATTAACATCTTACTATTTTTTACTTTACTTGCTTACTTACAATATACATTACCTTTGTCACCAATGGGATAAAGGCTATTGGATTCACTCACCTCTATCTTTGGCATTTTTTACATGGAAGCAAAGAAGGAGTCCAAGGGAGACTAGGTAAGGTACCCAAAGTCCAATAGTGATGGAACCTCAACTTGATTCTTGGAATTCTGATTATAGGTTCAGTAAACTTCCACTCTACCATTCTGCCCCTCTCACTTCCTTTTTTTCCCCTCCTCTTTATTTTTCCTCACTCTTTTCCCCTGATTTATTTGCATGGGAACATTCTGGCTTCATGTGAAATATTTCCTAATAATTCAAGATGACAACAATGAAATAGCATGCACTTAGTGACTTTGAGTTGCCTGTCATAGGGGATCTTCAAGTGAACACTGGATGACCATTTGTAATGCATGTTGACCAGATTATAGATTATAGATATGGAGACAAAATGAAATTGAGAGGTTATTTAACCTTTCCTCTCATTTTACAATTGAAGAAACCAGGGTAGATGAGATAAATTATTGGTTAAACTATGGTAATTTCCAACTCTACAATTCTATAATGCCAGGAAAATATAGACAACTTGGATTCATGTGACTGTTAAGTGAGAGGGATCTAGCCAATAGCTTACTAACATTCAGACTCCTTAAGAATCTGCCCAATATGATGGATGTTCTAATAAACTTTGTCTTTGGTTGAAAGAAGACTTTGTTCAAATTCTTTTGGGCAGGACCTGCGTGTTGTGATTTTGGGTCCTGACACCCCTAAAACCTCAATATTTTGGTGGCTAATACAGGGAAACTGCCTAACCCCAAGTTCTTCTCTAGCCAAGACTGGAAGTATGTAAGCCTCCCCCCTTTTCTTGCTCTGCAGTTAGGGTCACTTTCCAAGCACCAAGGCTTGGAGGTGCTTTTTGGGCAGACAGTTATGAGGCTGTGTTGCTCTTGGCCTGATGATCTCAGGATCTTAGTCCATTCAGTCTTTTCGAGGCCATGGACCTGGTACACCTTCCACAGCATAGAGGACAAGGATGGGCGCCCTATCTGGAAGCATTGCCCAATTTTGTCAATTCTCTCAGTGCTAGGGAATTGGGGAAAAACTGCAGTTGCTTTTTGGTTCCCTGAGGCTTACTTCCTTTCCTCAGCACCCTTGAATTCTCCTTTATGGAGGTTACAGGAAAAAACTAGAATGGCTAAAAATATCTTGACATATTCTAGAGGTTTTGTGATTGATCATTAAGGAGTTTTGAAACACCTCCCTACAACCCTAGTCACTCCCTTCCCTTGAGTCAAGAGAGTATCTATTAACCCCTCTCATAGAAGAAGAGAGTTTCACCCTTTCCCCCTCACCCTTGATTTCAACCTCCCTCACCTGTGGAAAAGTAGGGGGGAGGGGTAGCAGCTACAGCATGGGCCCCACTGGCAATGGCCTTGGGCCCTGGGGCAACTTTTGCCTGGAAGCGTCACCCAGGTTCAACACATCCTGCTCAAGGTAATCAAGTTAGCCTCTGAACTTGGATAAGCAAGCTCTTCTTAAAGTTGTAGTTTTAACTGTTAATGATGAGATGTTGATTCTCTGTGTAAAGTAATTTGGAAATGCATTTAACAAAGTCACCTGATTGGTAATGGGTTTGCTACAAGTTTCAAATTGTTGAATTTTTTGTATCAGTTATCTCAAGCAACTTTTGATAATTTGGTTACTGCTAAAATAATTTGGCAATTCTTGGTCATTGTTTTAATGTGTAAACTTGCCAAAAAGCTTGTTTGGGTTTTGATTTGCTGAGAATTTGCAAGTATATAGAAATCTCTAATGATTGACTTTTTACACCAGGACAAATTTAAATTTGAGATGTAAATCCTGGAAAAGTTTTTCCTAAGCTGTGATTAGTGAAACTTGTTGTTTGAGGTAAAAAATCTCATGGGATTTTATTTTGAGTTCTCTGATGTATCACAATAATCCATTGATAATCAATAATCTATCATCTGAGAGAAATGCCACAAACTACTCAGAGAGACTGTGATACTGGTAGGAAGTCAACATCTGGAAAAGCTGAGAGGACAATTTTAGCCTCAGTCTAAGATGGGATCCTCCTGGCTTGATTTCCCCATTACATTCCTTTGAAAAGGAATGTTACCCACCTGGCTATTCCTGAGTCTGGCTATGACGTGGATTTGATACTGCATGGTTGGAAAACTGAATTATCTGAATCCAAGCAGAGCTAAGGATGTTTTATCCCATCATGTCTGGGCCTTGCAGTTTTTTCTGTCAGATTCATGTGTTCCAGAGTATAGGCTATTCACCGACAGTTGATAGCAAACAGCAAGTACCAGCCAATGTCCCCCCATTGTTCCCTGGATGCAGCTTGTGCTCAGTTCCAGTCAACCTCGTCTTTGGGAGCCCCTCGAGGCAGGGACAGCTCTATGCCCTTTGCCAGTAGGAAGCAGTTTCAGAAGCCAAGACCTTCACCCATTACCCCAAAAGAATTTGGGCCCCATTTGTTTGAGTGGGGAATGATGGGGTTGGGATCTGGACCCCAGAAAGGAGAAACTCTGGACTTTTCCATATAGCCAAATCTCTGGCTTTGACTGAGGCTACAATCCCAACAACTGGACTTTTGTTATAGCCTACACCCAATCTCCCAATTCTCTATTACCTTTAACCTAGCCTAGCCCTCCATTGTCTTACCTCCCTATGGCCCCTAGCCACTTCCTACCCTTAATCCTAGCTAGGTTCCATTCTCCTTTGGTCACATGGTGCAGGTCCCTGGCATTCTATTACCTCACTGTACCCCCCCTCAACCCACAAACTACTTGGCCACTCCTAGATCCCTCCCACAGTCTTTCTGCATATAAGGTCCATCTTGTCTCCATTAAGATGCTCATATTCTTAAAATCTAGCCACTGCTCAGATTCTTATAATCTACCCAATAACTTACTAATGTTAAGACTCCTTGAGTCTGCCAACTATGGCAGATGTTCTAATAAACCTTGTTTTTGGCTGAAAAATAAAGATGATACTTATAAAAATGAGAAGAGAAGCAGATCCTATACCTCTCACAACTATGGGTAGAAGATAAGTTTCTAAAAAAAATGAAAAACAAACAAAAAAAACAAAAAAAAGGATCAGAGGCAATTACAAAGATAAAATAAATAACTTTGATTACATGAAGTTGAAAAACTTCTACACAGAGAAAATTAATGTACCTAGGAAAATTAGGGAAGTGATGAAATTGGAAAAAAAAGTTTGTATCAAATTCCTCTGATAAAGGTTTTGTATCCAAGATATATAAACATATAAACAACTGATGAATATACATAAGACTAATAGCCACTCTCCAATGGATAAATGGTAAAATATATTAAAAAAAACAAATAATACTGAAGTTTTACCTCATATCCTGCAAATTGGCTAAGAAAATTTTAAAAATATTATAGTTAATGTTGGAGGGATTATGGAATGATAGGCAAGCTAATAAGTTGGTGGAGCTATGAAATCATATAATCATTTTGGAAAGAAATTTGGAATTATGCCGACAAAGTGACTAAAATGTCCATACACATTGAACTAGAGACTCCATTACTAGGTGTATTCCTCAAAGAAAGCATTTATTAGAACAAAGTCCCCATATAATAAAAATATTTGTAGTAGTACTTTTTATGAGCAAAAAATTGGAAACAAATTAGATGTCCATAGATTGGAGAATGGCTAAGTACATTCTGATACATTAATATAATGAGACATTACTGTGCTGTAAGAAATAATGAATACAATAATTCTAGAGAAGCAAGGAAATGATGCAAAATGAAGTAAGCAGAGCCAAGAAAACAACATGCACAATGACTGCAAAAATATAAATGGAAAGAATGACGATATACACAAAACCAAAAGTGAATGCATAAAAATTATAAAAAACAACAATGACACCAAAGAAGAATTGTGAGAAAATAAGCCTTACCCACCCCTTTGTACAGGTTGGTGGTTCACAGTGTTGTGCATTGCATATATTTCTGGGCTTTTTCAGTGTATTGATATATATTGTAATGATTTTATTTCTTTTTTTGTCTTTTAAAAATACTCTTTTTTATATGAAATGGATCTCTGGAAGGATAAGGGGGGTGGATGTAAAAAAAAAAGACTGAGTCAAGTCATTCAACTCACCCCTTCTCCTAACTTCTGTTTATGTTGAGGACCCCACTATCCTTCTAGCAATCCACATTCAAAATTGCAGCATCAATCAATAAATAAACACTTATTAAGATCCTACTTTATTCTCAACCCTTTATCCTTCCTCCTTTCGTTAAACCAGTTGCCAAGTCCTGTCACTTCTACTGCCACAATATCTCAGTCATATTATCTTATCTCTAATCAGTTATCACCATGATTTAGACCCTCAACACCAACTAATTTGTTTCCCTGCCTTTAGTCTCCTCATTCCAATCACAAGTTCCAAAGTGATAGTCTTAAAATACATGTCTGACCATGTCCCCTCACAGATCTAAAATTTCCAGTGGTTCCCTGACACTTATTTGACAAAATTAAACCTTCTTTGTTTGGCATTTGAAATTCTTCAGTCTCTCATTCATCCATCTTTCTAAGATTGTTACATAAATTGTTTTCCCCTCAAAAGAGATCCTATACTCCAGTCAAATTGGCTTGTTTCACACAGACACATGCCATTCTATCTCACATCTCTGTGCATTCACATATTTTCCCTATGCCTGAAGTGAACATCCTCTTCAACTCCTCCTCTTGGAATTCCAATCTTCCTTCAAGGCTTGATTCAAGTGTCTTTGACCCTAGAACTAATCTGATCACTGCCTCCCTTTTTGCTTGTGTTGTCTTCCTAGTCATTACATGGTTTTGCTTAAAACATATTTTACATTTACTTATCTCTGTACATTTTGTTTCACTCCATTTGAATGTAAGATCCTTGGAACAAGGGCCTATTACATTTTAGTCTTTCTATCCCTAGATTGTAGGAGGTGGTTGTATCATAAGCAATTAACAAATGCTCATTGAATGTTTGAGGCATATATTATTTTGTGAACAAATCTGTGATTTCATTTTTATAGAGAACTATTGGTCAGTAAACTCTCTTTACCAATGTTTATTGGTACCTTTTTCATGATTTACAGTATTTAAAGACTTTCCTTGATCACTATGAGATGAACTGACTTGACTGGAGTTACACCAGCAGTATGTATCAGTGTCAGGACTTGAAAATATCTTCCTGACTCATACCTGAAACTTTTTTCTCTGTATCATATTGCCTCTTGAAAGTCTGTATCAGTCCATATAAAGTATAGTAATGGTATAATAAAACTATTTTTAGTACTCTTTCCCTAGAATATAATTTTCTATACTTGTTTTCCACATCAGGACTATTGAATAGAGCTCCTGATAATCACATGATTTTTGTGCAGAGGGAGCAGACACCGCTCTTCTACCAATGGTTCAACTTTAGGTGTTTCTATGATAAACTTATCTGACCACATTTCTTTCAATAGTTTTTCTTCTTTTTTCTGTTTCTTTTTATTCTTTTAATTTATTTAGTGTTTTATTTTTCCCCAGCTACATGTAGTTTTTTTAAAAAAATTGTTTTTAAAACTTTGAGTTCCAAATTCTCTTCCTTTCTTCTTCTCTAACACTCGTCATTGAGAAGGCAAGCACTTTAATATAGGTTATATATATGTAGTCATGCAAAACATATCCATAAGTCATGTTGTGAAAGAAAACATAGACAAAAAGGAACTCAAGAAAAATAAAGTAAAAAGAAAGTATGCTTCAGTCTATATTCAGATACCATCAGTTCTTTCTCTGGGTATGGATAGCATTTTTTTTTTATCATAAGTCCTTCAGTATTATCTCAGATTTCTGTATTGCTGAGAATAGCTAAGTCATTTGCAGCTGATCATCTTACAATATTGCTGTTTCTTTGTACACAATACATTTCACTTTGCATCAGCCCATTTAAGTCCTTCTAGGTTTCTCTAAGAACATCTTGCTAATCATTTCTCATACTACAAGAAACTGTCACATTAACACACCCACAACCTGTTCATCAATTCCCCAATATCATTCCTTCAATTTCCAATTATTTGCCCCCAGAAAAAAAGGTGCTAAAAATATTTTTGTACATTTAGATCTTTTCCCTCCTTTTTTAAAAAAAAATCTCTTTTGGGATACAGACCTAGTAGTGGCATTGGTAGGTCATAGAGTGTTCATGGTTTTGTAACCCTTTGGTTATACTTCTAAATTGCTCTCCGGAATAGTTGAATCAGTTCTCAACTCTATCAATAGTACATTAATGTCTCATTTTTTCCCACATCCCCTCCAATATTTTTCATTCATCCTTTGTGTCCTATTAGCTGTTCTAGTAGGCATGAGGTGGTACCTCAGAATTGTTTTAATTTGCTTTTCTCCAAACAATAGTGAGTTAGGGCATTTTTTTTTCATATGTCTATAGATAGCACTGATTACTTCATCTGAAAACTGATCATATATTTTGATCATTTATCAATTGGGGAAAGGCCCTCATTTTTATAAATTTGACTCAGTTCTCCATATGTTTAAAAAATGAGGTCTTTATCAGAGAAACTTGCTTCATTTTTTTCACAGTTATTATTGCTAACTGTATTTTCCTCCATCATATTACCCCATTTCATTTATACTATTCTCTCTCTCCTTTCCCCTGTCCCTTCTCAAATGAGTTTTGCTTTTGACTACCCATGCCCCTAATCTGTCCTCCCTTCTATCACCTCTCCTTTCTCTTATCCCCTTCCCCTCATACTTTCCTGTAGGGTAAGATAGATTTTTATATCCAATTAAGTGTGTGTTATTCCCTCTACAAGCCAATTCTGAGAGTAAGGTTCACTCACTCCCCCTCACCTCCCCCCTCTTCCCCACCAGTGTAAACACTTTTTATTTCCTTTTTATGTTAGATAATTTACCCCAATCTACCTTTCTCTTTCTCCCAGTACATTCCTCTCTCACTCCTTAATTTTATTTTCTTAGATACCATTCTTTCATATTCAACTCACCCCATACCCTCTGTCTCTATATACTCCTTCTAACTACCCTAATAATGAGAAAGCTCTTATGAGTTACAAATATCTTCCCATGTAGGAATGTAAACAGTTTAAATTTATTAAATTCCTTATGATTTATATTTCCTGTTTATCTTTTTTATGCTTCTCTTGAGTCTTATATTTGAAAGTCAAAATTTCTATTCAGCACTAGTCTTTTGATCAAGAATGCTTCAAAGTCCGACATTTCATTTAATAGTCATTTTTTCCACCCAGAGTATTATACTCAGTTTTGCTGGGTAGGTGATTCTTGGTTTTAATCCTAGATCCTTTGCCCTCTGGAATATCATATTCCAAGGCCTTTAATGTAGAAACTGCTAAATCTTGTATTATCCTGACTGTGGCTTCACCATACTTGATTTGTTTTTCTTTCTGATTGATTGCAATATTTTCTTCTTTACCCAGGAACTCTGGAATTTGGCTTTAATATTCCTGGCAGTTTTCATTTTGGGAGGTCTTTCAGGAGGTG
This sequence comes from Vombatus ursinus, assembly GCF_900497805.2. Classification (NCBI taxonomy): domain Eukaryota; kingdom Metazoa; phylum Chordata; class Mammalia; order Diprotodontia; family Vombatidae; genus Vombatus; species Vombatus ursinus. Next base: position 13,717,591 of record NW_020954556.1, read on the forward strand.
ATATGTGGATTCTTTCAATTTCTATTTTACCTTCTGGTTATAGAATATCAGAACAGTTTTCCTTGGTAATTTCTTGAAAGATGATGTCTAGGCTCTTCTTGATTTATCATGGCTTTCAGACAGTACAACAATTTTTTTAAATTATCTCTCCTGGATCTATTTTATATGTCAGTCATTTTTTTCAATAAGATATTTTACATTGTCTTCTATTATTTCATTCTTTTGCTTTTGCGTTATCATTTCTTGATTTCTCATAAAGTCATTAGCTTCCATTTTCTCCATTCTAATTTTTAAGGGATTGCTTTCTTCAGTTAGCTTTTGGACCTCCTGTTCTGTTTGACTAATTCTGTTTTTAGGACATTCTTCTTCTCATTGGCTTTTTGGACCTCTTTTACCATTTGGCCTAGTCTGGTCTTTAAGGTGTCATTTTCTAGTGTCTGCTTTACCAAGCTGTTGATTCATTTTTTCATGATTTTTTCTTGCATCACTCTCATTTCTCTTCCCACTTTTTCCTCTGCCTCTCTTACTAGATTTTCAAAATTCTTTTTGGTCTTCTCCATGACCTGAGAATAATTCGCATTTTTCTTGGGGGCTTTGGATGTAGGAACTTTGTCTTTGTTGTCTTCTTCTGAGTGTATGTTTTGATCTTCCTTGTCACCATAGTAACTTTCTATAGTGAGAGATTTTTCCCATCATTTGCTCATTACTCCAGCCTATTACTTGAATTTTAACTCTTTGTTAAAGTAGGTGTCTGCTTCCAGGGTGGAGAGTACACTGGCCAAAACCTCAGGGGTTTAGTGCAGCTGTTTTCAGAGATATTTCTGGGGACCTGCAACTTTTCAATTCTTCCAAGGAAGTATGATCTAAGGAGAGATGTTTAGTACTCTCCTGGCCTATGTTCTGCTTTATGAGTGACCATAAGAACTCTGGAACTGTGAGGAGGGTCTGCCCTTCACTGCTGCCTCAAGATCTGCTATGCTAGTACTCCTCCTCAGTCTGGGACTGCCACTCCGTACCGTGACTTGGATCTCAGTATGGGCAAACCAACAGAATTTTGACTCAGTGCTTGCAAAAAGACCACTGAAATCTCCTTCTGACCAGTTGTTCAACCCTCTTACTGTCTGTGGGCTGAGAGCTCCTGAAGTAGCCTCTGCCACTGATGCTGTTGCTGCTGATTCAGTCAGTCCCAAGGCCTGCTCCTGGTTGGTTGTGGGTGGGGCTGTGCTGACATTGCCTGCTCTGGACTGTACTCCACTCTCACCCAGGTGCAACAGACCCTTCCTGTTGACCTTCTAAGTTGTCTTTGTTGTCTGTTGACTGAGAGGTCCAAAAATTTCTACTACTGTCAGTGATTCAGTTATTCTAAGGCCTGCTCCAGGTTTGCTGCAGCCGGGTCTGCATTGGCTCAGCCTACACTGGATTGCACTCCTCTCTCACCCTAGTGCAACTGACCTTTCCAGATAACCATCTAAGTTGTCTTAGGCTGGAAATTTTTTTTTTTCACTCCATCTTTTTGTGGGTTCTGCTACTCTAGAATTTGTTTAGAGTCATTTTTTAATGGTATTTGGAGGGGTTTGGGGAAGAGCTCAGGTAAGTCCCTGCTTTTACTCCACCATCATGGCTCTGCCTCCTCTTTGACCACTTTTTAAAAGTGTAAAGAATAGGGATAATTGTGTTCACTACTTACCTGAATGCTACTGGAAGGAGGGAATAGTACTGTCAATGAGATAGGAGGACACACTGTTCAGAATGATGAAGTGTTCAGCATTGGATTTGGAGTCAGAGAACCTGACAAATCTTGCCTCTGTTGTCTCATTTAATAGACCTCAGGAATGTCCCTTTGTCTTTCTTGCCCTCTATTTTTTCATCTGCATAATGAAATAGTTAGATTTGAGGACCAATATGGTTCCTTCTAGCTCTAATTCTGTGTTCCTCTAGCCCTTATGCTAGTACAACATAAAAAAAGGAGCTCTGGTCTGAGAGTCAACTGGCATAGTCTTTATTTCCAGTGTTCTGACAATTGGGTATTTTGGGCTCTGGCTCCCTCCTCTTTTACAGGAAGGTAGGGTGAGAATGAACTAGATGATCACTGGCATTCCTTAGAGCTAAAATTATAATATGTTTTTTTTTTTCCACTTTAGGTGAAACTCAGAGGTTTCAGCAGTAAGAATATATAACATATACACATATATGCATATATATAAACACACTATACATACCTACATATATACATATGTATATGTATGTGTATGTGTGTTTGTGTGTGCATATATATGTATGTATATGTATATAAATATATATATATATAAATGGGTGTGTATGTATCATGGTATCCCTATAAAATAAGAGATTAATTTTTTTGGAGTGGCTTTAGAAACGTCAAGTCAATTTGTAATCATATAATGTACATGGAGAGAATGCTCTGGTTTCTCTCTAGAAGGGAAAAGTTACATATCTCCCTCATGGTCTAGGATGATGCATGAAGTCTTTGGAAAATTTCTTTCTAATGGTATGGGCTCAATCTCCCATTCAAATGTTCCCTACACTACTTACCACCAGTTGTTAGCTCCCCAGTTCCATTTAACCAATTACTATCAATTAACTTTCACAAATTATATTTATTTAAAAATATAGCAAGGAAAGAAATACAAACATTTCATCCCAGCACCTGAGGGAGGCATTTTCCTCTGTATCACTCTTGTACCTGGAAAGGTAGGGCTCAGATTTAATGTCATTTCTACATAATATCAGCCCTACCAAGTTTAAGTTCAAATATGCCATAGCAATTGGATGAGTATGCATTTCAGCTTCTACTGGTGTGTGTTCCAAAAGTTTCTCCTAACTTTTTGAGTCCTAGATACTGTAGTGGCTGGCTGAAAATTTAGAATGGACTTCATTCTATGGATATCTTGGTAATAACTTTCTCTCCTAAGGTTCACAAGGTCATAGCCATTACTAATCTCTTGGATATAAAACAAGAAAGAAAAAATACCAATAGAAGGAACTGAAGATTATACTTACACTACATGTCAGACAGGCTCTGATGGGTACAGCCTAAAGCCTCTCCCCTTACATAATTTTTTTTTTGATGAGGCAATTGGGGTTAAGTGACTTGCCCAGAGTCACACAGCTAGATGTGTTATGGTGTTTGTGTCTCAGGCTGGATTTGAACTCAAGCCTCCTGACTCCAGGACCAGTGCTTTATCCACTATGCCCCCAAGCTGCCCCTTATAATTTTCTTTCTTCTCTCACTTGAATGCAGTCAGGCAATTAGGATTTAAATGGAAAAAAAAGGACTGGTTCTGACAGAATTCAGCCAATCAAAAGCCTGGAGACAGACTCTCCATTCATTTCCACATGGAAGATTGAATTATCTGAGTGTGATGGTTCCTGCTCATTGCTCCACCCCTCTCCCCTGCAATTGCGTACATTATGAATCTAACTTACTATTTTTCAAATTGTAGGGTGATTTGTGAGGGTCCATAATGGTTAATTGGGGAACCTAATTGGCCTGGTTAGAGATAAGGAAGGGGATAGGTATTGTGACATGTCTGTAGGTAAGGAAGATTACTGTTCTTTTTCTACTCCATCTTGTACATCAACATAAAGGCATTATCAAGAATATACATGCTTGGAAAAAGAGTAGAACTAAAAGGTAGTAAGGATGAGAAGCAATAGAGCACAACCTAAGTTTTCCGTTTGCTCTTTCAAGACAATAGAAGAAAAAGGAGACCTTCCACAGATTGGATGTACCCTCTGTGGAATTTATATAGAAAAAAATACACAAGCATGACACAGACTGAAATAGCATAGAGGGAATACAATCTGAATTGGTGGAGGAAATACTCTATCAAAATATGAAAGTAAAGATATCAATACAAGGAACCCATTTGTTTTAGTCTTTCATTCAAAATTTCTCTAAGTTGGGGCACAAATATGCAAGTATGACACAGTAGACAGAGTGCTGGGCTTGTCAGAAAAACCCGGGTGCAAACTGACCACTGACACTTACAAGCAGTATTATTGCCTTGACAAGAGACTTTCTCTCTCTTTCTCAGTTTCCTCATTAGCAAAATGGGAATAATCAGGATTTTTGTAAATATCCAAAGAGAATATAAAGTGCTATGTAATGTGAAATGAAGGTATGTGAAGTGCTATATAAACGTCAGCTATTATTATTTCCTTAGAAACTTATCCCCTTAAGCATAGCACCCTCAGTATATGAGATATTGCAGTATGGTGGAAGACAAACTGGACAAGGAGTCAGATCTTCACTCTTTATGCATTGGGACTACTATGTCCCTGTGAACAAATAATTTGATCTCCCTATGCTATGTTTATAAAACAAGGAGATTGGAGTAGATCATTAGATCATTAGAAAAGATGTCAGAGGCTACTCCAACACACTTTAACAGATTGTAAAACTGAGGCTCAAGAAACTTTAGTGTTTGCCCAAGGTCACACAAACAGCATGCATCAGAGTGAGGATTTTAACTTAGGTTTTATGATTATAGAGTCAATTTTTTTTCCACTGGCCCACACTATCTCTTTTACTTGTTCTCTCCTTCTCATTTTCTCCTTTTCACAGATGCCCCCATAGGTACTTCTAGCTGTAAGTAATACTATGATTCTTCAAGTAATTCCTGCACCTCATGACTTCTGTTTCTGTAGCATATAATTTAAAATTCCATTGTCTATATCATACACAGAGGAATTTGTCCTATTTCTATATTTAGTCAAAAGGAAAACCCCATGCATGAAATAGCTCATGATTCAGCAGGTATGATGAATAAAGTGTGATAGGGACAGCTCATGAATATGCTCATCTGCTCTGAGTAGTAGAAGAAGGACACTCAGAAAAGGAGACCTACTTCAGGGACAAGACTTCTTTTAACAAGGAATGATTTCACACATGATCACCTTTGATCCTCTAAGAAACCTTAAAACAATACTGCACCGTATTTTCACAAAGTAGTAAAAGGGCTTCCCATCAGACATGATGTAGTACTGGGGAATGTCTATAAGGAAGGAGGAAGCTGCCCTCAAAGATTTCATTGTTGACCATCAATGAAAGAGCACCGCCATTTGGTCACCTCATTAAATTTTAGGGCAAAGGATTGTTTTAAGCAAATAGAAGGCATTCTATACATACTAAATAATAATTTTAGGAAGTAACCCCTACTGGACCTTAATTATACCATCTTTAAAGTATTTCTTACTTCAACAGTCTAAATTATCTTTTTCTTTGATTTAGTTCTGATTCCAAAGGAAAGGTATATACAGAGCATAGTGATTGACTATAAAACTGAACTAAAACCTGGATAGACTATTTTCACTGACAGGCAGGACCAAAAGTTTCAGTAAGTAACATGTAAGGTCCACATTTTTAACTGATTGCTTGGATTTGTCCAGCACAGATCTTGGAATTACTATAATTTCCAGACATTGTTATGACCTACCGAAGCTGAAACCTTCCCCTATCACCTTACATGTGACTATAACCATTGAATTAAAGACAATGGCCTATGTAGCAGAACAAGAAAAAGGCCTTCAGGAAATTCATTGAAGTCATTTTAGACAGAGACATCCTCTACCTACCCACTTCCCTTAAACCCATGCCACAAGAGAATAATGAAGAAATGCAGTTGCATAACAACTAGAAGGCTTTCAGAGTCATTATGATCAATAACCATCAGTCCCTTTACAGTGATTTCTGAATTGCTCGATCAACTTTGGGTGACCATTGTAAGGATGCTACATGTCTATGTGAATTTTCTCAGAGTTTATGGATACTGAGAGAAAAAAAAAATGATCTCACAGTATGTAAAGAACTCTCACATGGAGAAGGGATTTGACTTGTTCTTTTAGGTCTTAGAAGGCACAATTGAGAACAATAGGTAGAAGTGTGGAAGAAGCAAATTGAGGCTTGATATTGGGGAATTTTCCTAATAATCAGAGCTATCTCTGAAAGTGGAATGGGCTACTTCAAGAGACTTTGTATTGGGTTTCCATTCCTAGGTGTTTTGCAAGTCAAGGTTAGATGAGCCCTTGTCAGAGACATTATAATGTGAGAATTCCCTTTTGCATTTGGGTCAGATTAGTTGGCAATGAAGGTCCCTTCAAACTTTCAAATTCCAGAATTCTTCATGTTGGAATCACTGGAATGTATTTTTTGGGAGGTGGGGGTGGTTCAGGGATTGCACATTTTGGTAAGCTTTATTCCTGCAGCTGTAGGGCACAGAATCCTCAAACATAAGTTGTAGCTTCAATTATGGGTGAATGTACCTTAAGGTTTGTGTGTGTGTGTGTGTGTGTGTGTGTGTGTGTGTGTGTGTGTGTGTATGTGAGAGAAAGAGACAGACAGACAGTTTTTTTTTCTTTTTTTTTCCCCTGGTCAAATAGAAGGCATAGTGTATAGAGTGCTGGGCCTGGAGTCAGGAAGACTTGAGTTCAAATGTGGCCTCAGACGAGCTTTGTGAACCTGGGCAAATCACTTAACCTTATTTACCTGAGTTTCTTCCTATGTAAAATGAACTGGAGAAGGAAATGGCAAACCACTGCAGTGTTTTGGCCACAGAAACACCAAAAGGGGTCACAAAGGGTTGTATGTAACTGAAACAACTGAACAAAAACAATAACAATTTTCCCCCAGGGGATAACAATAATGACAACAGCAGCAGCAACAATAACAATTATAATTGTTAACATTTATATGGGCTTACTATACACCAAGCACTGTGTTAAGTGCTTTATAATTATGATCTTATTTGATTCTCCCAATAACCCTGGGAGGTAGTGGTTATTCCACATTTTACAGATAGAATAGGGAAATATTTGAAATTTCCATCCCCAAAGCTCCAAAATACACTTTGTGAAATAGGAAAACAAAGGATATTTATTTAAAGATTCACTGTGGTGCTCAGTGGCTTGGAATCACAGAATCAGAGGTTAGGAAGGAACTACAAAGGACATCTATTCCAACCTACATCTAAACAAGAATGCCCTGTATAACATATCCAACAAATAATTATTTAGTTTGTGCTTAAAGACCTCCAATATGGGGAAACCAGCTGACTCCCAATGCTCTCCTACTTGTGAACTTTCCCTGACTATCAGAGAATGATGGTCAAGTTTGGGGTGGAGAATTCCAAAAGAATGACTAATCAAACCTGAAGAATGACCTAGGTTTATTGGATCCAAAGCTGATTGCTAATTAGCATTTAGAACATTATGAATCAATCTATGGATAGGATAAGTTGCTTTTATATTTATCCTTAAGTATTGAAGAATTAAACAATTAGGGAGAAATATTTGAATGAGTTGAATCAGTGAGTAGGCATAGATTGAGTGTGATATAGTTTGTAGTGTCCTAGATTACTGTTGGCAAATTGCCATTGTTTTCTCTTTAAGTTTATTTATTTTTGTTTGTTTGTTTGTTTGTTTATTGTTCTGACTATCTATTGTTTAGCCAGTTCATATGCAACCACCCAGTGGGGGTCTTAGTTTATTTCCAAATGTTCTAAGATCTTGAGGACATTATCCTGGTTTTGTCAATGTCTATTCTCCCATATTCTAGGTTTGTCTTACAGTTTTATAAATATTAGAATTATTCATTTTAGGGGACTAAGGCTCTATTAATGGGTTTAGTTCTGGCTGTTATGAATCACTAATATCAACCACCATCGTGACTCCTTTTGTTTTGTTAATGTTATCCTTATAGTCATGATCAGTTTTATATTGGACTGTCAAGGCACTACATCCTGGTGTAAATATATCAATCCTACCTTTAATTAGTCTGTATTGTTGGTGGCAGATAAGAATTTCATAACCACTCTCAGTATCTTGGATTTATTCTCAAGAATATATTAAGACATTATCCATATAGGTAATTATGCATTGATTCAATAGATATCAGAGGATATATTTTATAATTTCTTATCAAATTGTACATACCTTGCAGAATACAAATCACATCAGAGTATATTTGAATTACCAATATTAAGTACAGGAGGTAGTTCTACATTTCTCTTTCTGTTGTATTTGAGCAAATAAGGACCAAACTAATAGGATCATTTCTGAGGGGACCTCCTTTCTGTTATGGCTTAGATATGAATATCAATCCTATATCATCAGTAAGTTCAATCCTCTAAGAAATGACATACTTACTTGGAGATCTTGAAGGCAATCAACTTGGTGACTTAAAAATTGGATATTTTCTAAGACATCAAGATCTATTTCATATATCATGGGTTTCTCCTATTCCTCATCTAACTTGATATCACTCTTTCCCTTCTGCCCTTTGCCAAAATCCTAAGGACAACATACCTAGGAGATACATCATATTGAGTCCTGTGAAACGTAGGCCATTCTGGACTCAAGGCTTACAGAGAAGAAATTAGAGTACCTGTAGACTTTGGGAAGTTATAGATCATAAAACTGATGACCACCTGCATACATGACCTGTGGGTAATGAAGGAACACATGAATATCACACTAAATCAGGAGATTTTCCCATCCACCAGGTGAATAAAGAGGACCAAAACACCACTATTGGGCCTCCAACTCCACCACTGAGATATGACTGTAACAATATGGAGTCTATGAAATTGTGCCAGACACAGTCCAGCAGAGGATATGCCAGTTCAAAACCACAGCAGTGAGAGATTGACTATTGTTTATGCAGAACAATAAGTAAACCAATATGGCTAGAATGGTGAGTGCATGAAAGTCAATAACATGTAACAAGACAAAGAAATATAGAAAAAGACTAGTTTTTAAAGAGTCATCAACATAGAGGTGATAATTAAACTTTTGGCTTATCATATCACCAAGATAAAGAGTGTAGAAAAAAGAAAAAAATAAGACAACTCCTTAGGGGACTGTCCATAGCTTAGGAGCATGGTTTGTATGATGAATCAGCAAAGGAGATTGAAAGGAGAGGCTGAGCTGATAGAAAAGTAACCAGGAAAAAGAAATATCATGAAATCCAAGAGATAAGAAAATAGGGGCAGTTAGGTGGTGCAGTGGATAGAGCATTGGCTCTGAAGTCAGGACGACCTGAGTTCAAATCTGGCCTCAGACCAAACACTTGACATGTACTAGCTGTGTGACCTTGGGCAAGTCACTTAACCCTGATTGCCTCACCAAAAAAAAAAAAAAGAGATAAGAAAGTACTCAGAAGAAGGTAATCCAATGCGTCACATTTAGCAGCAAGGTCAAGAAGAATGAGGACTGAAAAATCTCATCATATGTGGCAATAAATGCTTTTTGGAAAGAGGGAAGTCAAAGATAATAGTAAGGTTACAAACCTAGGAGAATGGAAAAATGGAGGTGTTTTCAAGAGAAATAGTTGTCAGGTCAAAAGACCTGACTTCAAGATACAAGTTAAGTTCTTACTAGCTCTAAGATGATGGATAAATCATATCACCTCTCTAAGCCCTAGTTTCATCTTCTGTAAAATGGGGACCTCCTACCTGGCTAGTCTAAGTTGTTGTAAAGAAGATGCTCATGGGTAGGCCAAGCTAACATAATAAAAATGACAATTCTACCTAAATTAATTTACTTATTCAGCACCATACCAAACTACCAAAAATTATTCTATAGAGACAGAAATAACAATAACAAAATTCATCTGGAAGAACAAAAAGTCCAGAATATTGAGGAAAATAATGAAAATAAATGCAAAGGATGGTGACCTACGTGTACCAGATCTTAAATTGTATTATAAAGTGGCAATATCAAAAGTGCTTGGTACTGGCTAAGAAGCAGAGTGGTGGATCAGTGGAACAGGTTAAGTATGCAAGACACAGTAGTCAATGACTGTACTAATCTACTCTTTGATAAATACAAAGACTCCAGCTTCTGGGATAAGAAATCACTATTTAACAAAAAGTGCTAGAAAAACTAGAAAAATGTATGGAAGAAATTGGTCATAGATCAACATCTTATACCCTATACCAAAATAAAATCAAAATGGGTACAGGATTTAGTTATAAAAACTGATATCATAAGCAAACTAGAAAAGCAAGGAATAGTTTACTTTTCAGATCTATGGAGAAGGGAAGAATTTATGACCAAACAAGAGATAGAGAACATTATGAAATACAAAATGGATAACTCTGATTATATTAAATTGAAATGTTTTTACACAAACAAAGCCAATGCATCCAAGATTAGGAGGGAAGTAGAAAGGGAACAATTTTTTTTACAACCAGTGTCTCTGATAAAAGCCTCATTTCTAAAATATATAGAGAATTGAGTCAAATTTATAAGAATAAAAGCCATTCCTCAATTGATAAATGGTCAAAAGATATGAATAGGCAGTTTTCAGAGGAAGAAATTAAAACTATCTATAGTCATGTGAAAAAAAGGTCCTAAATCACTATTGATAAGACAAATGCAAACCAAAACAACTCTGAGGTACCACATCACACCTATCAAATTGGCCAACATGACAAAACAGGAAAATGATAAATGCTGGAGAAGATGTGGGAAAATTGGAACACTAATACATCATTGGTGGAGTTGTGAAATGATCCAGCCATTTTGAAGAGCAATTTGGAACTATTCCCAAAGAGCTATAAAAATGTGCATATCCTTCCACCCAGTAATAGCACTTCTAGGGCTATATCCCAAAGAGATCATACAAAAGGGAAAAGGACCCACATGCACAAAAATATTCATAGTAGCTCTTTTTGTGGTGGCAAAGAATTAGAAATTGAGATGATGCTCATCAATTGGGGAATGGCTGAACAAGTTGTGGTATATGAAGATAATGGAATACTATTGTGCTATAAGAAATGATGAGCAGAAAGAATTAAAAAAAAAGTGGAAAGACTTACGTGGACTGTTGCAGAGTGAAATGAGCTGAACCAGGGGAACATTGTACACAGTAACAGCTACACTGTGTGATGACTAACTTTGATAGACTTGGCTCTTCATAGCAATGCAAGAATCTAAGACAACTCCAAAAGAGTCATGATAGAAATTGTTATCCACATCCAGAGAAAGAAATATGGAGTCTGAATGCAGATGAAAGCATGCTATTTGCTCTCCTTTTCCTTTGTTGTTTTGTTTTATTGCTTCATTCTTGTGATTCTTCCCATTAGTTCTAATTGTTCTTAATATCATGACTAATGGGGAAAATATGCTTAATATGAACGTATAAGTAGAGCCTATATCAGATTGCATACCATCTTGGGGTGGGGGGAGAGGAGTGGGAAGGGGAGAAAATTTAAAACTCAAAATCTTATGGGAGTGAATGTTGAAAATTAAAAATAAATTAATTGATTATCAAGAAAAAAAGAAGGTACTCTATAAATTTAAAGTGTTTATATAGGTGGAATCTATCACTACCTGTTTATTTCTGGCTTACCTGCTTATCCCCTTCTAGATACCTTATGTCAGATTGTCATCACATCTACTTTGCAGGGCTAAGGATTTATTTCCTAATGTCTTTTTTTTTGTATTTAAGAAATGTTTATTGATTGACTGATTGAAGGAAAAAACTGAATATTAAAGAGTTATTTTCATTTAGGAGGCAGGGTTTGAAATTGAGTTAAGCAGCAAAGACTGATCTCATACATATATGATAACAATACCAGTCGAAACTATGAAAAAAAACAAATGACTCCATGCAATTATGAAGTTCCACGGACAGCCATTCTGGTTACTTTATGGTTTTCATCTACCATTGAGAAAAACAAAATTGTACCTTAAACAACTTACGATCTGAAAGCCCAAATAAATATGTTAATGGCAAACCGCTGAAAAATTAGTGGCGTGGAGAAGAGTCACACAATTAGAAATGTACCCTAATCTTACACTGTTTCCTCCTTTGCATGCACACCATTATTTTTAAAGCCAATTATAATGTTTCTATCAGTCCATACCACACCTTTTCATTGAAATAGCCTATTCATGCAGTTAGGAAGTTCACTCATCCAAGGACCAACACTGCACCCCACCTCAGTGCCATTAAAACTCTGACTTGTTTGTCAAAGTAAAAAGCTGAGAAAAAAATGACAAAACACTTTATAAATTAAAGTATTTGCACTTGGCTAAACAAAGGCATGGTCCCAGATACTCTGAACCAAAAGCAAGAGAACAATTTAAACATTTAGCTACCACTCCCTTTAAGGACTAAACTGAGAAAAGTGTTGGGCAGAAGTTGGATTTCTCTGTGAGGGAAGGCTTCTTTCCACTAACAAGATCTCAAGGCCCAGTTACTTCTATAAGGAAAACATTATTAACTGCACTTTGAATCAAGAAACTGAGAGAATTAAACTGTGCTGTTAATAAGCTGACAATTTAAACTAAGGCTCTGTAGCCATGGAAATGGAGCTGCCTCCTCTATTGCTGAATTTTGAACATTATAGATAAAAAGGTCAATGACCAGTCTACTAGGTTTTTTCTCCCTGCTACAGTATTTTAACTGCATCTTTACAATCCAAAACAATTCTATTTCAAGAGGAATCATAGTTTATAAGCTCATTTTGTTTCCATTCAATGACTTCAGCTCCATCTTTGCCAGAAAGGTTAATCCTATTATTAGGAGAGCATAGGACTCCATGATCTCTTTTTCTCTTTTGAGCAAAACAATGTAGCATGGCTCAGAAGGTCCTGTATGTGAGAAACTCTTTCATTTTATTGGGTATTGGTAGTGCTAAGACTTGGTAAATTGTAAGGAAACTCTGAAGGGCTTTGTAGCATAAATGTTTCAATGATGATGGGACCCTGGGTGCTGCCCAAAAGTGGACATGGCCAAGTCTTGTCCTTGTGGCAAAAATTCTACCATGTGGAAAAAATGAGCATCAAAGACCATTGATCATAGGAGCAAATGCAACTGGAGCACTTGGTGCCAAAGCCCAGATCCTGAGAAGTCTGTCATCTGCCACTGTATCAAAGTATAACTGTTCTGGAGAAAAGTACACTGATCTCAGGGAGCTGGTGTGGACATTGTAGGTATAATCTGACAGAAAGTCTAACCCATGTTGAAAGTATCCTCACTTTCTCTCCAACATAGGGATACCACGTGATGACACTGGTATCATAGGAAGCTGTGGCAAGCAGTGTAGAGTAAGGTGAGAAGTCACAAGAAACCACCCTGCTCTGATGTCCCTTTAGCTTCTTAATTAACACATAGGACTGCATGCTCCAGAGAAGAACAGATCTCTCCTGCTGCAGTGTGGGGAGATGGAACAGCAATAAACCCACGGCAGATGGCCAGAGGCACCTGAATCTGTTTGCCACCTTTATTTAGATCCCAGATACAAAGAGTTTTTATTCCTTGATGCAGAAAGCAAAATCAAGTTTTAATTGGACGTGAAGCTCAGATCTCTCACCACATCCTGGTTGCCAGACAGATTCAAAAGCAGTTGCCTTCTGTCTGCACTGTCACTGATCTGGCTGTCATTGAGTCCCACAGCAAGAATAAAGCAACAGAAATCCAGTGCTTGGGGGCAGACTTGTGCCCAGAGTTTTCTACAGGATGGTGATGCTCACAGACTGAAGACCAAACCCAAGACAATCTGGCCACAGTCCAAGGTCTTTCCCTTTGGGCTGCCTCACCCCTTTTAGGCTCAAACCCTTGGGATGAAGGCCCTCAAGAGGCCATGGAATCAGATTGACAATAGGGTCTTTGAGACCAGGCAAACTAGGAATCATCAAGGGAAAAGACAACACTCCAAGTCTAGCAACTTGATTTCCAATCAAACTGATGCATTTGCCCAGGCTGCAGCTCAGCCAGCAGCAGAGGAACCTTTCCTACCTCTGTGCTGCCCTCACTAGGCCTGGCCTCCATGAGGCCGCAGGGCTGGCGCTAGGCCCCGGCTGCAGCTGCTTCTTCTCCTCTGAGTCCTCCTCAGTTTGGGCCACGCCTCGTGGCGTGGCTGGGCCCTCTGCCCAGCAAGCTCAGCTCCAGCCTCCTCCCTACCTGCCCTCCAGACTTCAATGAAGCTGCCATCAGCTACTTACTGTCACTTGGCCTAGGGTGGGCAAGAGGAGACCAGCTATCTTCTTGAGAGGCAGATGTTTTATTTTAAATTGTTGGAGCCTGAGAGTACTGCTCAGGCTAAATCCTTAGCTATTGTACATCTCTTGCTTCCTCTGTTACGTACCTACTCTCTAAGCTATTTCGTTTACATATTCTTACTCGCTCTGGCCCTTTAAACCTAATTGCTTTAATGTTGCCTTCCACTTATAGCTGACTGTCACAGGCAACAGCGAGCAGTACCCACGAGTCATCCTAAGTATTTCCCATGAAGGAACATTGACTGATTGAGGTAGCCAAAGGTGCTGTGGTTAGCATAGTGGATCAGAATTAAATATACTTCACCACATGCCCGATGTCTCTTGTCAGAGGGGTAAAAGGGATGCAGACACAACTACAGACACAGCTTTGCAAAATCCTGTTCAGGTGGTGATGGAGAGCTCTGTTGAAGCCAGTTATTCTTTATGAAGTGCAGCAGGCTAATAGAATTGTTGGAGTCTGCTGATTATAACATCATAGTGGCCCTTCTTTTTATTCATTGCTCAGTGACAGCAAATCTTTTGGCTTATATACACAAAATAATCATATAGTTAAAACCTCCAGATCCACTTTCTGAAGGGAAAACAAAATTTTATTGAATAATAGTGAGAAATGCCATATATGCAATCAGACAGGAAAAAGATTCATATAAAAATGGGGGCCCTAAGTTACAGGGCCTTATCATAGATGATAAGGGAAAGAACTGAGGGCTGTTAACTAAAATAGTTTTTTGCATTGCACACATCTAACCCTTCTCACACATTTTTCTTATATGAGAACTCTGAAATAGAGAGAACTTTTAGTCATGTTCAACTGCCTATAAAGTACTCTCTCTTTCAAATGCCTCCTTTACACTTTTGCCAGATATTTTCATATATATATGTGTGTGTGTGTGTGTGTATGTGTGTATATGTGTACATATACAAATATGTATATATATGTATATACATATAAATATACATATATATGTATGTGTATATAGGTCTGGTCATATCATTGCTTTACTCAAACCCCTTCAAAAATACCCTTTGTCCATTAAGTACAAATTTCTTGACCAAGAGTTCAAGGTTTTATACAATCTGACACCTGTTAACCCTTCCAACTTTCTCATACTACTCCTATATACACCCAATATGCTGCAACCAAAGTGGATTGTACATTTCCCATTACTTTTAACCTCATGTCTTTACTCACATTGTTTTCTATGCTGAGATCCTCTTTTAAGCATTCTTTATGTGACTCACTTGACCTTAGCTTTTTTGATCTGAAAAAAATGAGGAGGTTGGATTTGATGACCTCTAAGTTCCTTTCTAGCTTTAAAACCACGATCCTAAAACCTCATTCTTTGCTTTCTGAACTCCTACCCACCTTTTAAAATTTCTACACAAAGTGTTCTCTTGTACACTGAAGAAATAACTACTCCCCTCATCACCCTTTTGATTTCACGGAAAGTAACAAATATACTTTGCTTAGACTTTTCTTATGTGTCTATTCTATTTAAAAAATATTTCTGTTTTCAAATCTTTCTCTTATTTATATTTTATTTCTATTTTTCTCAATTACATGTCAACAACATTTTTAAGATTAGTTTTCTTAGATTTTGAGTTTCATTTTCTCTTACTCCATCCCTTTCCTATGCCCTCCTTGAGAGGGCAAGGAATTAGATACAGATTATACATGAACAGTCATGTGAAACATTTCCACATAATTCATTTCACAAAAAATGAAAAAAAAACACACACAGAACAACAACAACCAAAAATGATAAAGAAAGATGAACAAGTTTTATAAAAACTGAACTATTATAAAAAATGGAGAGGAAAAAGAATTCAACCATAGAGATCTATTATGGAAATAGAGAAGCCTGAGGTTCATCTTCAGAGGAGGATACTGAAGCAAAGAAACCCTCTTCTATCCCAAAGAGTAACGTCAAATGGTCACCTGCCCAAAAAGAATTAATTGAAGAATGTCAAAAAGATTTTAAAAATCAAGTGAGAGAGAATTAGGTGAAGGAGAGGGGCTGTTAGTTCTGGAAACCTACTTTCATCAGACATGGGTTCAAGAGGGAAAATACTTACATCCAGAAGAGTATAAAAGTCTTGTAAGATGAGAAAGAAATGAAACTCTAAGTCAATAGGGAGGGGGAGAAAATAAAGGAGGTATATTTAGAGAGGAGGATGAGGGAATAGGTTAAAAGTGAGATATAGAAGAGTGTTTAGATCAATGGGAATAGGAAGATAAAGGAGGGATCTTTAGAGGGGAGGGTGATGGAACAGGTCAAAGGGGTGTACAAAAAGGTGTTTAAATTAAGGGTAATGGGAGGATAAGGGAGGGATCCTTGGAGGTGTTAGGTTAAGCAATAAGAGGGCAAGGTAGAGTGCAGAAGTTAAGGAGGTAGGAGAAACAGGAAAAAAGAGATACGCACAAACATAAAAACAAAGATTAGAAGTAGAATCTGTTAGGGAAAGTATACATTTATATATGTATGTATGTGTATAAATGTATGTGTGTATGCATATATCAATATCTATATATAAACATATTCATACTTAATTGTAGCCCCAGGGGACGGGGAGAGGGGAGGAAGGGGAAAAAAGAACAAAGTAAAAAGGTATATGGCAGAGAACAAAAGAAAGTCTACAAGGAAGCAAAGAAAAGATGGAAAGCTTTCAACATAACACAGTTTTTAATATATAGGCTTTCTTTAAATGGAAGGTTACTGCTATCAATTCTGAATCCTCTCCTGTGTTCTGCTGTACATATCACAATTTTTTTTCTTTTCTTATTTTATATTTAAGTTTATTATTTGTTTATAATATGATTCTTTTTCTTTTCTTATTATGTATTTAGTTTTAATATTTGTCTAAAATAAAAAAATAAAAAGGTAAAGAGAAAAGAAAAAAATGTATTCAATAAGGTTAAACTATTTACATCCCTATATGGGAAGATGATACTTTTAACTCTTAAAAACTTTATTATGACATTTAGAAGAGGTATATATAAGCAGTGGATGTGGGTATAAGTTGACTTTGATGCGATAATGAAAAATAATTAATAAAGGATGAAAAGAAAGGATTATATTGGGGGATGAGGAAAGGAGGGGGCAAAAAGGGTAAATTACATCATTTGAAGAGGTGCAAAGACCTAGTACAATAGAGGGAAAGAAGGAAGGGAGATGAGCATTATTTGAACCTTACTCTCATAAAATTTGTCTCAAAGAGTGAATAATTTACACACTCAATTGAGTATAGAAATCTATCTTACCTTATAGGAAGTAGGAGGGGAAAGGGAAGAGTAAAGGGAGGGAGTGGATAGAAGGTAGAGCAGAAGGGAGGGAAGAAGTAGTAGGGGAAGGGGGAAAGAAAAGGGAAGGGCTGACAGAAGTGAGGGCAAATTGAGGGAGGTGGTGGTCAGAAGCAAAACACTTGTGAGGAGGGAAAGGGAAAAAGGAGAGGGAAAAGTATAAACAGAAGGGGGGATAGGATGGAGAGAAAGACATAGTAATTGTAACTGTGAATGTGAATGGAATAAACTTTCACATAAAATGGAAGTGGATATCAGAGTGGATTAAAAACCATAGTCCTACAATATGTTGTTTACAAGAAATACATTTGAAGCAGAGAAATGCAAAGAGAGATACACAAAGAAGTACAAGGCTGGAGCAGAAATGATGAGCAGGCAGACTTCAGAAAAACCTGGAAAGACTTGCGTGGACTGATGCTGAGTGAAGTGAGCAGAGCCAGGAGAACGTTGTACACAGTCAGTAACAGCCATGTTGCATGATGACTAACTTTGATAGACTTAACCCATCTCAGCAATGCAAGGATCAAAGATATCTCCAAAAGTCTCATGATGGGAAGTGCTATCCACATCCAAAGAAAGAACTATGGAGTTTGAATGCAGATCGAAGCATACAATTTGCCATTTTTTGTTTCTTCTGTTTTGTTTTGCTTTGTTTCCTCTTTCTTGTGGTTCCTCCTATTGGTTCTAATTCTTCCTTACAACATAACTAATGTGAAAATGTGTATAATAGGAATGCATATATAAAGCCTATATCAGATTGTGTGCTGTCTTAGAAAGGGGGGAAGGTGGAGGGAGAAAAATTTTAAACTCAAAAGTGATTGTTGATAAATCAAGATAAATTTAAAAAAAGGCTGGAGCAAAATATGTTATGCTTCAGCTGAAGTTAAAAACAAACAAACAAACAAACAAACAAAAACAGGAGTAGCAATCCTGATCTAAGACAAATTAAAAGCAAAAATAGATCTAATTAAAAGAGATAAGGAAGAAAACCACATCCTACTGAAAGGTACGATAGAAAATGAAGTAATATCAATAATAAACAAACATGCACCAAGTGGTATAGCATCCAAATTCTTAGAGGAGAAGTTAAATGAGTTACAGGAAGAAATAGACAATAAAAACTATACTAGTGGAAAAGGATCAACACATAAAAAATATTTATAGTAGCTCTTTTTATGGTGGTCAAGAATTGGAAAGTGAGGGGATGCACATCAATTATGAATTAGCTGAACAAATTGTGTTATATGAATGTAATGAAACACTATTGTTCCATAAGACACTATAAGCAAGCAGATTTCAGAAAAACCTGGGAAGACTTACATGAATTGATTTTGAGTGAAGTGAACAGAACCAGGAGAACATTATACACAGTAATAGCAACATTATGTGATGAGCAAATTAGATAGACTTAGCTCTTCTCAGCAATGTAATGATCTAAATCAATTTCAGAAGACTCATGATGAAAAATGCTATCCATATTCAGAGAAAGAACTATGGAGTCTGAATGCAGATCAAAGCATACAATTTTGTCTCTTTTTTTTCTTTCTCCTGTTTTTCCTTCATTTTGTTCTGATTCTTCTTTCACAGCATGACTGATGTGAAAATATATTTTAAAAAAGAAAGAAAGAAAACTGCCTGCTCATATCCTTTGACCATATTTCAATTTGGGAATGACTTATGTTCTTATACATTTGGCTTAGTTCTCTATATATTTGAAAAATGTAGTCTTTATCACAGAAACATTCTGAGAGGGGAAGATTGAGTTCCCCCATTAGTATAGTTTTACTGCCTATTACTTCTTATGACTCATTTAACTTTTCCTTTAAGAATCTGAATGCTATACCATTTGGCACATATATATTTAGTCTTGATATTGCTTAGCAAAATGTAGTTTCCCTAATTATCTCTTTTTAATTAGTTGTATTTTTGCTTTTGCTTTTTCTGAGACCACTATTGCTGTACCTGCTTTTTTTATCTCAACTGAAGCAAAATTGATTATGCTCCAGCACTTATATTTACTCTATATGTGTCTCTCTGTTTCAAATGTCTTTCTTGTAAACAACGTATTCTTAGTTTCTGAATTTTAAGCTATTCTGTTATTCTATTCCATTTTATGGGTAGGTTCATCCCATTCATATTCATAGTTATAATTATTAAAGGTGTATTTCCCTCCATCCCATTTTCCCCTTCTTATCCTACTCTGTCTCTCTATGTCTCTGTCTCTGTCTCTCTCTATCTCTATCTCCCCTGTCCTTTTCAAAAGTCTGTTTTGCTTCTGATCGTTGCTGCCTTTAATCCACTCTCCATTCTATCATCTCCACCTCCTTTCTCTTATCCTCTTTTCATTCTACTTCCCTGAAGAGTAAGATAGACTTTCATACCTAACTTAATGTATATGTTATTCTCTCTTTGAGCCAATTCAGATGACAGCAAAGTTCAAACATTGCTTGCCTGTCACCCCTAATCTTCCCCTCCATTGGAAAAGCTCTTCCTTTCATGTTTCTTTTATGTGAGATAATTTTCCATGTTTTTCCTTTCCCTTCCCCTTCTCCCAGTGCACTCTTCTTTCCTACCTCTTAATTTTATTTTTTTTAAAATCATCTCATCTCAGTCAACTCAAAATCAATTCCTCTGGCTATGCACACTCATTATAACTATCTCTAATAGTAATAACGATTTTAGGAGTTACAAGTATCATCTTTCCATATAAATATGTAAACATTTTAATCTTATTGAAGCCCTTATGATTTCTCATTCACATTCAACTTTTTTATACTTCATTTCAGTCTAGCATTTGAAAGTCAAATTTTCTATTCAGCTTTGGTTTTTTTCATCAGGAATAATTGAACATCCTCAATTTCATTTACTATCCACCTTTTCCATGGAAGAATTTTACTCCATTTTGTCAGATAGATGATTCTTGCTTGTAATCTTAGGTCCTTCTTCCTCCAGAATATTGTATTCTAAGCCCTCTTATCCTTTAATGTGAAAGATAAGTTTTATGTTATCCTGACTGTGGTTCCATGATATTTGATTTGATATTTTCTCCTTGACCTGGTAGCTCTGTAATTTGCCCATAATATCCCTGGGAGTTTTCATTTTGGGATCTCTTTCAGGAGGTGTTAAATGGATTCTTTCAATTTTTATTGTACCCTTTAGTATATGAGGGCAGTTTTCCTTGATAATTTCTTGAAATATGATTTCCAGGGTCTTTTTTTGATTATGTCTTTTTGATAGCCCGATAATTCTCAGTTTATCTATCCTCATTCTATTTTCCATGTCAATTGCTTTCCCAATGAGATACTTCATATTTTTTTCTATTTTGAAGTTATTTTGACTTTATTTGATTTTCAATGTCTAATGAAATCATTAGTTTCCACTTGCCTAATTCTAATATTTAAGGAAGTATTTTCTTCAGTAAGCTTTTGAATCTCTATTTGGCCAATTCTACTTCTTAAGGAGTTTTTTTTTTCTTCAGTGATTTTTTTTACATATGAAATCATGCAAAATATATTTTTATATTGGTCATATCACAAAAAGCAAGAAAAATAAAGAAAGTCAGAAAATTATGCTTCAATTTGCACTCAGAGTTAATCAGTTCTCTTTCTTGAATTAGATAGCATTTTTCATCAGGAGTTCTCTGAAATTATCTTGGATCAGAGTAGCTAAGTCTTTCTCAATTGATCATCATTACAATACTGCTGTTTCTGTGTACAATGATCTTTTGGTTCTACTCTTTTCTCTTTGCATCAGTTCAAAAAGGTCTTTTCATGTTTTTTTTTTCCTGAACCTACCCCTTGAGTCATTTCTCATAACTCTATAATATCCCATCACAATCACATACCACAATTTGTTCAGCCATTCCACAATTGATTGATATCTTCTCAATTTCCAATTATTTACATCAAAAGAAGTGCTGTCATAAATAGTTTTGTACTCATAATTCATTTCAGTATTCTCTGATCTCTTTGGGGTACAAACCTAGGACTGGTATTGCTGAGTCAAAGGGTATACACAATTTTTAAGTCTGTTGGGCATAGTTCCAAATTGTTCTCCAGAATGGTCAGACTAGTTCTCAACTCTACTAAGAATTCATTAATACACCTATTTTCTATAATTCCTACAGTATTTCTCATTTATATGAGGTGGTACTCCTAAGTTGTTTCAGTTTACATTTCTCCAATCAATAGTAACTTAGAGGATTTTTAATTAGTATTTTATTTTACCCAAATTACATGAAAAAAACAATCTTAATATTAATTTAAAAAATTTAGTTCAAAATTCCCTCCCTCCCATCCTGTCCTGTTCATTGAAAAGGAAACATATTTCCATAATAGTCATGTTGTAGAAGAAAATAGACCCAAAAAAGTCTAGAAAAATGAAATTTAAAAAAAAGTATGATTCAATCTTTATTCAGACTCTATCAGTTCCTTATCTGGGGATGGATAGCATTTTTCATCATATGTCCTTCAGAGTTGTCTTGGATTATTATATTGATGAGAATAGTGAAGTCATTCACAGTTGATCATATTATAATATTGCTGTTACTGTGTACAATGTTCTCCTGGTTCTGCTCACTTTACTCAACATCAGTTCATATATGTCTTTCCAGGATTTTCTGAGAGCATCTGGATCATCATTTCTTATAGCACAGTAGTATTCCATTACAATCATATACCACAACTTGTTCAGCCATTTTGGGCATCTCCTTAATTTCCAATTCTTTTCCACCAGAAAGGAGCTGTTATAAATATTTTCATACATATAGGTCCTTTTTATCTCTTTTGGGAACAGACTAAGTAGTAGTATTACTAGGGCAAAGTTAATGCCTGGTTTTATAGTCCTTTGGGCTTGATTCTATATATTGTTCTATATAAATGGTTCTATATAATAGTTGAATCAGTTCAAACTGCACCAATAGTGAATTAGTGTCTCAATTTCACTATATTCCTCCAATATTTGTCATTTTCCTTTTTTTGATACTATTAACTAATCTACTAAATGTGAGATATTTTATTTTACCCAAATTACCTTAGAATAATTTTAATTTGTATTTTTCTAATCAATAATGGTTTAGAGAATTTTTTCATATGATTATAAAGAGCTTTGATTATTTCATCTGAAAACTGACTGTTCATATATTTTGATCATTTACCAATAGGAGAATGGCTCTTATTTTTATAAATTTGACTCATTTCTCCTTATATTTGAGAAATAAGACCTTTGTGACAGAAAATTGCTTCAACACTTTTTTCCCACAGTTTTGTTGTAGTTTTTTCAATTTATTTATTTTTAGTTTTCAACATTCACTTCCACAAGATTTTGAGTTCCAGATTTTCTCCCCATCTCACACCTCCCCCCACCCCAAGATGACACACATTCTGAATACCCCTTCCCCTAATCTGCCCTCCCTTCTATCTCTTCCCCCCCTTCTCTTTCTATGTTCTTGTAGGGCAGGATAGATTTCTATACCCCATTTCCTGTATTTCTTATTTCCCAATTCATTGTGAAAACAATTTTTTTAACATGTGTTTTTAAAACTCTGGGTTCCAAATTTTCTACCTTCTTCCCTCCCCACCCACCCTCATTGAAAAGGCAAGCAACTCAATACAGGTTATACACATGTAGTCATGCAAAACACTTCCATAGTAGTCATGTTGTGAAAAACTAAGTATATTTCCTTTCATTCTACTCTACCTCCCATTTATTCTATTCTCTCTTTTGGCCCTCCTCAGAAGTGTTTGCTTCTGATTATCCCCTCCCCCAATCTACCCTACCCTCTACCAACCCCCTGCTCTCTTGTCCCCTTCCCCCCTTATTTTCCTGTAAGGTAAGATAGATTTCCACACCCATTTGTGAATGTTATCCCCTCCTTAAGCTAAATCCTATGAGAATAAGATTCACTCATTCCCTCTCAACTTCCCCCATTTCCCCTCCACTATAAAAGCCTTTGCTTGTCTGTTTCATGTGAGATAATTTACCCCATTCTACCTCTTCCTTTTTCCTTCTCCCAGTATAATACTCTCTCACCCCTTAATTTCATTTTTCAGATATCACCCGTTCATCTTCAACTCACCCTGTGCCCTCTATCTATCTATCTATCTATCTATCTATCTATCTATCTATCTATCT
>NW_020954556.1:13741064-13827125 GCF_900497805.2 Vombatus ursinus
TCTATCTATCTATCTATCTATCTATCTATCTATCTATCTATCTATCTATCTATCTACATGCAATTTTTCCCTCCAACTACCCTAATACTGACAAAGGTCTCATGAGTTACAAATATCATCTTTCCATGCAGGAGTGTAAACAATTCAACCTTAATAAGTCTCTTATGATTTTTCTTTCCTGTTTACCTCTTCCATGTTTCACTTTAGTCTTGTATTGGAAAGTCAAATTTTCTATTCAGCTCTGGTCTTTTCATCAAGTATGCTCAGTCCCCTATTTCACTGAATGATGATTTTTTTCTCCTGAAAGATTATACTCAGTTTTACTGAGTAGGTGATTCTTGGTGGTAATCCTATCTCCTTTGCCCTCCAGAATATTATATTCCATGCCCTCTGGTCCCTTAATGTAGAAGCTATGAAATCTTGTGTTATCCTGATTGTGTTTCCACAATACTTGAATTGTTTCTTTCTGGCTGCTTGCAATATTTTCTTCTTGACCTGGGAATTCTGGAATTTGGCTATAATGTTCCTAGGAGTTTTCCTTCGGGGATCTCTTTCAGGAGGTGGTTGGTGGATTCTTTCCATTTCTATTTTGCCCTCTGGTTCTAAAACATCAGGGCAGTTTTCCTTGATAATTCCTTGAAAGATAATGTCTAGGTTCTTTTTTTGATCATGGCTTTCAGATGGTCCAATAATTTTTAAATTCTGTATCCTGGATCTATTTTCCTGGTCAGTTGTTTTTCCAATGAGATATTTCACATTCTCTTCTATTTTTTCATTCTTTTGGATTTGTTTTACAGTGCTTTGATTTCTCATAAAGTCACTAGTTTCCAATTGCTCCGTTCTAATTTTTTATTTTTTTTTTATTTTTAGGCAATTGGGGTGAAGTTACTTGCCCAGGGTCACACAACTAGTGTGTGTCGAGTGTTTGGTCTGAGGCCAGATTTGAACTCAGGTCCTCCTAACTTCAGTGCCGGTGTTCTATCCACTGTGCTACCTAGCTGCCCCTCCATTCCAATTTTTAAGGAAGTATTTTTTTTGGATGCCCTGTGCATGTTTTTCTTTTTTTATATTAATTTATTTTGATTTATCAATAATCACTTCCATATGCTTTTGAGTTTAAAATTTTTCTCCCTTGCTCCACACACCCTCCCCAAGACAGCACGCAATCTGATATAGGCTGTACATTTACATTCATATTAAACATATATTCACATTAGTGATGTTGTAAGGAAAAATTAAAACCAATAGGAGGGATCATCAGAAAAAGGAAACACAACTCAACTGAAGAGAAAAAAAATAGCATTTCAACTTCCATAGTTCTTTCTTTGGATGTGGATAGCATTTTCCACCACAAGGTCTCTGGAGATGTTTTAGATCCTTGTATTGATGGGAAGGGTTAAGTTTATCATTATTAGTCATCACACAACATGACTGTTATTGTGTACAACGTTCTCTTGGTTCTGCTCACTTCACTCAGCATCAGACCATACAAGTCTTTCCAGGTTTTTCTGAAGTCAGCCTGTTCATCATTTCTTACAGTACAATAGTATTCCATCACATTTATATACCCAACTTGCTCAGTCATTCCCCAATTGATGGGCATCCTCTCAATTTCCAATTCTTTGCCACCACAAAAAGAGCTGCCATGAGTATTTTTGTACCTGTGGGTCCTTTTTCCATTTGTATGATCTCTTTGGGATATAGCCCTAGAAGTGGTATTGCTGGGTCAAAGGGTATGCACATTTTTATATCCCTTTGGGCATAGTTCCAAATTGCTCTCCAAAATGGTTGAATCATTTGACAACTCCACCAATAATGCATTAGTGTTCCAATTTTCCTACATCTTCTCCAACATTTACCATTTTCCTGTTTTGTCATGTTGGCCAATCTGATAGGTGTGATGTGGTATCTCAGAGTTGTTTTGATTTGCATTTCTCTAATCAATAGTGATTTAGAGCATTTTTTCATATGACTATACATGGCTTTAATTTCTTCATCTGAAAACTGCCTGTTCATATCCTTTGACCATTTATCAATTGGAAGGAAGTATTTTCTTCAGTAAGCTTTTTGACTTCCTTTTCCATTTGGCCAATTTTGCTTTTTAGGGCATTCTCTCCTTATTGGCTTTTTGGACCTCTTTTGCCATTTGGGTTAGGCTATTTTTTAAGGTGTTATTTTCTTCAGTATTTTTTTTTGGCATCACTTTAGCATCACTCTCAGTTTTTCCTCTACTTTTCTTATTTGCTTCTCAAAATCCTTTTTGAGCTCTTCCATGGCCTGGGATCAATTTATATTTTTCTTGGAGGCTTTGGATGTAGGAGCTTTGGCTTTGTTGTCTTCTTCTGGTTGTATGTTTTGATCTTCTTTGTCACAAAAGTAAGATTCTATAGTCTGACTCTTTTTTCACTACTTGCTTATGATCCCTGCCAATTACTTGAGTTATAAACTCTTTGTTAAGGTAGGAGTCTGTTTCCAATGTGGAGAATGTACTGTCCTAAGCCTCAGGGGTTTTGTACATCTGTTTTCAGAGATACTTTTAGGGACCTGTAAATTTTCAGTTCTTCCAAGGTGGTATGATAAGGGATGAGGTGTTACTCCTTTCCTGGCCTGTGCTCTGGTCTATGAGTGACCACAAGCATTCTTTTCTGCCTTGGAACTGTGAGGAGAATTTCTTCTCTACCACCACTACAAGCTCAACCATGCCAGCACTCATTCTTGCCCCAGGACCTTCATCCAGAACTCTGACCCAAATCTAAGCATGGGCAAAGCAAGAGAATCCTGCCCCAGCAGAAAGATCCTTGCAATCCCCCTCTGATCAGCCACTCAACTCCCTCTCAGTCTGTGGGCTGGAAGCTCAGGAAGCAGCCACTGCCCCGGGGCTGAGCTCAGGGACTGGGGCTGGGACTGCACTTCTCTCTTTCACTGCAGTCACAGATTTCCCACTGACATACTATGTTGTCTTTGGCATTTGTGGGCTGAAAAGTTTGGAAACTGCCACTGCTGCCTGTGATTCAGTCCTCTGAGGCCTGTTCCAGGTTTGCTGAGACCTGCCTTGCCTGTATGCCCATGCTGAACTGAACT
This sequence comes from Vombatus ursinus, assembly GCF_900497805.2. NCBI lineage: Eukaryota > Metazoa > Chordata > Mammalia > Diprotodontia > Vombatidae > Vombatus > Vombatus ursinus. The sequence continues at coordinate 13,744,146 of NW_020954556.1, forward strand.
CCTCTCCCCACTCAGCTCAATATACCTTTCTGATCAACCATCCAGGCTATCTTGGCTGTAAATTTGTTTCACTCTGTCTTTTTGTAGGTTCTGCTCTTTTAGAATTTGTTTAGAGCCATTTTTATAGGTATTTGGAGGGATTTGGGGGAGAGCTCAAGCAAGTCACTGCTTTTCATCCATCATCTTTGTTCTGCCCCCGTTTTTCCCACAGTTTTGATTTCTAATTTTATTTTCTTCCAACCTTGTCCCCCCATTTATTCCATTCCCTCTCCTTTCATCTTGTTCCTCCTCAAAAGTGTTTTGCTTCTGACTACTGCCTTCCCCATTCTGCCCTCCCTTCTATCACCATTCCCTTTTCTCTTATCCCTTTCCCCTCTTAATTTTCTGTAGGGTAAGATAAATTTCTATACCCAACTGAGTGTATATTTTATTCCCTCTTTGAGCCAATTCCAATGAGATTAAGGTTCATGTCCTTCCCTCATCACTTCCCCCATCTTCCCCTCCATTGTAAAAACTCTTTCTTGCCTCTTTTATATGATATTTTGGTGATTTAGGTGATTTAATTTACCCCATTCTACCTCTCCCTTTCTTTTTCTCCCAGTGCATTTCTCTTCCTTACCCCTTAATTTTATCCTTTTTTTTTAGACATCCTCCCATAATATTCTCTTCAGTGATTTTTTTTTGTATTTCTTTTTTCTATTTGGCCAATTCTGCTTTTTAGGAGGTCTTCTCTTGTAAAAATGGAATGAATAATGAGTTTACTAATCAAGTTGATTTTCTTCAGCTCCCTTATTATTCAAAAGAGGATGAAATAACCTGAGAATCAAAAATGGCCAATCAGGAGGCAGAATGAGTGTTGCTCCATTTGACATACCAGGGATCTTTTATGGTGTCCACTGGGTCAACCTAGAAAACCTCTGCTATGCCAGCAACCACAGTTATGGCTCAAACTGGTTCATATCAGCCCCATATAAACAATTTTAACAAACATCCTGGTTCCAAGTACTCTGTATTCCTCTTATTCTCCTGCCTCCCTTTGTTGTAAAACTATACAAACTGCTTCCTAAACCCCCAGCCTTTAGAGCAATAGACTAGGTTCTAGTGTTCTTCATGTTTGTGTGCTGTACTCATCAATAAATGCTTCTGGGGTTTGTACTTGAACTGTGCCTCCATTCTCTCTATTCAGACTGATGCTGTACCACAATTAATTATTCTTCAGTGGATTTTTGTGTTCATTTGCCATTTGGCTATTCTATTTTTGAAGGTGTTATATTCTTCCATATTTTGTGTGCCTCCTTTACTAAAGTGTTGACCTTTTATCATAATTTTGTTCCATCATTTTCAATTATTTTCTCATTTTTCTCTATGTCTCTTATTTGATTTTTAAAATTATTTTTGAACCATACCAGGAATTTGTTTGGGGCCTGACACTGATTCGTATTTTCCTTTGAGACTTTGATTGTAGTTATTTTCACTTTGTAGTCTTTTTCTGAGTTTGTATCTTTATCTTCTTTGTCACAATACTAACTTTCTTTGGCAAGGTTATTTTGTTGTTGTTGTTGTTTTCTCATTTTCTCAATCTATTTTTTTGACTTTTAACTTTATGTCAAATCTGGAATCTACTCTTGGAGTAAAAGAAGCACTGTCCCAAGTTTCAGGCCCTTTTTGCTGTTGTTTTCAAAGCAAACTCTAGACATTTATTGGTTTGTGGTGCTTCCAAGGTATGATCTAAGCAGGGGTGTGGTCACTGCTCTTCTGAACTGTGTTTTGGTTTTATCAAGGAAAGGATTTTGTTCCCCTATAGCCACCAGCACTAGCACTTCTCCTCTTCCTGGGACAGTGATCACATCCTATGCTCTCCTGTAACCCCAATTTCTGGTGCTCCCTTCTGTCTTGGAATGAGACTAGGGTCCTTACTCCCCCATAAATGACCACAAGCAATATTCTTCAACCTGGTATCATAACCGGGACCCCTGCTCCCTTGTGGCTGCAAGTAGTAGTACTCCTTTTGGTCCTTGGATTGCAATCTAGAACTATGTATGAGTTATGCAACAGGATCCTGAACTCAGTGCCAACAAAGGGTCCCTTTGCCATCCCCTTTTGATCAGTTGTCTGACCCCTTCCTTCCAAGTGGAAGGAAGTGTGTGGCTTAAGAACTCCTGCAGCTGCTGCCACCAATGCAGCAGCCTCCAAGGCCTGCTATCCTTCCTAATGTTCCTAATCCCAAAACTAATGATGCTCCTTACCCTAACCCCACAGTAGAGGTCTCCCTTGAAACAAAAGAGTGAATTTAAGCAAAACAAACCAATACATTAGCTGTCTCACAATAGATGCTTTATTAGTCTACTTCCACCCCACTGAGAGGAGGGAGTTATGTTTCCTTCTCAGATTCCTTAAATCAAGATTAGTTATTACATTGATCAGAGTTCTCTAGTCTTTCAAAATGATTTCCTTTTCCATTATTGGAAAAGACCTTATGAAAATTGTTATCTTGGTTCTGGTTACTTTGTTCCGCTTCAATTCATTGAAGGCTTCTCAATTTTCTCTCAATTGATCATTATCCATAAACTTCTAGATTTTTTTTTTATGTTATGGTACCTTTTCCAATTGAGTAATTGTACTAGGAGATTTTTCCTAAAATAATGATATATTGACCACCAGAGTTGGGAAGTCTCCCATAAACAGTGGATGTACGGTCTCTCTCACCTTGGGAAAAGTGATCCTTGAATATGTTATCCTCACTATCAAGAAAATGTCTCTTTATTACTATTAACTATAGAACTTATGAGCAATGATTTAGTGTTCAAAGTTCACTTTTCTAAGGATCAATGCTATGATTTTTAACCTTCCAGTTCTTTCTTATTTCTCTATATGAAAAAACATTGCTATGAGCATGTATTTTTTTAACTCTTCCACAGGAGGCTCAGTTCAGGTAAGAAATTAATTCATATGCTATATCTGAAAGTTTAGTTTTTTCTTTCTTTTGGTACTGATTTATGAAGGACAGTGAAAGACTCAAAAGCATTCAGGAAAGGACAATCAGGATGTAGAAAGCCTTGTGTTTATTCCACAGTAGGTCTGGTTGAGGAACTGGAGATATTTAGACTAGAAAAGAGAAGATGCACACTTGGACTTGATTTTGTGAGTCAAGAGTAGGGAGCACTTCCTAACAATTACAGTTGTTTCAAAGTAGATTGGATTTTATTGCATGTGGTAGGTTTCAGCTTCTTTGAGATCTTCAATTAAATTTAAAAAATATTTATTAAGTACCTGTTCTTTGCTAGGCATGGTGCTAAGTGCTGGGAATATAGAAAAGAGGTAAATTAACAGTCCATGCCCTCAAAGAGCTTGCAATATAAAGAGGGAAACATTGAAACTACATATAAATATATAAACATATGTATTATTTATACATATTTTATATATGATGAATAGGAAATAAAAGGGGGCAAAGTACAGGAATTAAGAGGGGCTAGGGAAAGCTCCTGGAGAAGGTGGGATAGTGATTAGGACTGAAAGGAAGCCAGGAAAGTCAGTAGTCAGAATGAAAAAAGGATAGCATTGTACGGATAAGGGACAACTAGAGAGAACCAAGAGATGGAGTATCTTGTTTGTAGAACAGCTAGGAAGGTGGTGTCATGGGATTGAAGAGTATATTTTTGGGAGAAAGATGTAAAAAGACTGGAAAAGTAAAAGGGGCTAGATTATAAAAGGATTTGAATGCCAAACAACATATTGTATTTGCTCCTGGAGGCAATAGGAAACCATTGGGGTGTATTAAGTGTGTTTGTGTGTATGTGTGTGTGTGTGTGTGTGTGTGTGTGTTGGGGGATAAGCGACATGATAAGACCTATGTTTTAGGAAAATCACTTTAGTTAGATTGTTGGATTGGAGTTGTTGCCTGCTGGATAGGAGTGGGGAGAGACTTAAGACAAACATATTCACTAACAGGCTATTGTAGTAATCAAGGCATGGGGTTGATGAGGGCCTGCACTAGAGCAGTGGCAATGTTTGGGGAGAGAAGAGAGTATATTTGGAAGAGGTTGTAAAAGTGAAATAAACAGAGCTTGACAACTTAAACATGAAAGGGTGAGAAATAGTGAGGTCTCCAGGATGGCATCCAGGTTGTGAGCCTTAGGGATTGGAACGATGGTGTTGCCCCTCTACGGTAATAGAGAAGGTAGGAGTAGGGAGTGGGGGAGGCTTAGAAGGAAAGAAAATGGGTTCTGTTTTAGACATGTTGAGTTTAAGATGTCTACTATACATCTAGTTCAAGATGTCTGAAAGACAGTTGGAGTTGTGAGATTGGAGATCACAAGAGATTGGGGCAGGAAAGGGAGATTTCAGAATGATAAGCATAGAGATGGTAATTAAACCCTTGAGGGCTGATAAGATCACCAAATGAAGTAGAATAGAGGGAGAAGAGAAGACCTACAACTTAACCCTGAGTGACATCTATGGTTAGAGGGAGTGATCTGGAGGAGGATACAGCAAAGGAGACAGAGAAGAACAGTCATATAAGTAGGAAGAAAACTCTAAAATTGAGTAGTGCCATGATTCTGAGTTCAAAAGTAGGGCAGTGATACAGTAGCTCAAATAAGACCCTGTTGAAGTAAGTGGTTCACTGAAAGTTCCATTTGTGACTGACCTGAGAATATGGGTCAATTGTTTAAGAAGGCAAAAAGCAATTCCAACTGCATAGCTAGGATAGATGTATATATCTTTTTTACCTTCTTTTATCATTAGTACCATTCATTAAACAATCACCTAAACATGATCCTATGCTGGGGCCTGGTGAGCAGCTGGCAAAAGAACTGAAAAATGAATTTACCTCCTATCCTGGCCTCCAGATAAATTATTGGCCTCCATCCTCCCCTGATCCATCAAAATGAAACTAAGCAGTGGGAATATTTAGTATGCTCAGAACTGAGAGTTTGAAGAAAAGTGGTTGGCCCCATCAGAACATCTTTGTCATTAATTCTAAAAGAGTAAATTTATACTTCTTCAGGAAAGATAGGAAATGAGATTTGCTGTTCAATTAAAAAATCTTCCAGAGAAAGGCCTGGGAAGCTGGTGCCAAGTAGGGAACATCAGAATCAGCATGACACTGGCACTGGCTTCCTTCTTCTCCTCATCCTTCTACTTATGTCAACTAGCCAGGAATTGACAGACTTCATCTGAGCATCTATGATGTGCAGAGTACTATACGAGGGTGGGTGGGCTATGGAGATGACATGAAAACCACTCACAAAGAAGTTATAGTCAATATCAGGAGATAAGACACAACTATGTATCTAATGCCAGGAAAGATAGATAGATAGATAGATAGATAGATAGATAGATAGATAGACAGACAGACAGACAGACAGATAGATAGACAGATAGATAGACAGACACATACACACATACCTACACACATACATACATGCATGCATGCATACATACATACAAGAATGAAAGGATAGGTAAGACTGATAGATGTAATATATAGAAAGATAGATTAGGTATTTTAGATAGGTAGATGATTAGATAGAGAAGAGAGATAGATGAATAAATGGAAAGGATAGATGAGGTGATAGACAAACATAATAGAAAGATTAGATAGATTAAAGATAGGTGAAGAGATGGATAGATGCAATAAACTAATAGATGTTATAGAAAGATAGATGATAGATTAGATAAATCAATCAATCAATTAATAGATAGGTAGACAGACACAGATATATGTGAATGCCAAACAAGTAATTCATATTATAAGTTAAAAGGGCGGGATAGATCAATGTGAAGTGAAGTGATTTAGAAATCTACATGGAAGAAACTGTAAAATGGGTCTTGGAATGGTTAGATTTAAATAAGTAGACAGGAGGGCATATATCTAAATCATATTCCTTTTGAAGGATATGAACAAGCTCCAGAAGGCGAATCTGTACAAAACACTTCTGAAGGGAGTGACTAGAATAGGTTGGATGGAGCAAAATACTTGTATAGGGAAGTTAATTTATTGGTAATTACTTATAAAGCTAAATTAACTGATATAGCTAGGCAAGAAGATTGATTTCTCTTTTCACAGAAACTTTTAAAATTGAAATATACTGATGGCAACAATAATCATTAATAAAAATAATAGCTAACATTTATATATCATTTTAAGTTTTGAAAAGCACTTCACATACATTATCTCATTTGATCCATACAACAATCCTCTGAGGTAAGCACTGATATAATACTTGTTTTTATAGATGAGAAAACTGAGGCAGAAAGAGTTTAATGATTTGCCTAGGGTTACACAGTTAATAATTGACTGAGTCAGAGTTTGAACTCAGGTCTTCCTCACACCAGGTCCAGTACTCTACACCAACATATAACAATCAAATAACACATAGTAAGTAAGTGAAGTCATTTTCTAGATGGAGTCATTTTCAACTTGCAGAGATGATGATGAAGATGATGATGATGATGATGATGGTTGTGGTGGTGGTGGTAGTGATTGAAATGCTTCTGATTTTACTTTGCCAGATAGTTCAGTTGTGTGTTAAGAAGGATCAAAGGACTTAAATGTTAGAAAGAAGTGTTTATATTTAATACTAGAAGCTATTGGTCTTTATTGAATAGGAGAATGATATGGTCAGATCCACACTTTAGGAAATTAACTTTGGCAAGTATGTGGAGGACAAGTTAGAGAGAAGAGAGATTTGAGTCAGGGAGATCATTTAGAAAGGCATTACTGCAGTCCATGAGAGAAATGATGAGGGCCAGAACTAATACTAACAGAGCTAACACAATGTGAGTAGAGGGGGAGAGTGGATGCAAACAATATTGTAGAGATAGAAATCACAATATCACTCCTGCTTCAGTATGTGGAACTAGCAAAAATGAGGAAATGGTGATACCAAAGTTTCAAAACTTGGAGACTGGAAAGACAGTTTTGTTCTTGACAGAAACAGGGAATTTTGGAAGAGGGATGGGTTTAGAAGGAAAGAAAATGTCATGAGATCTGCATTAAAAATTACGACCCATCAGTGCCAATTCATAGTGTGAAACTCACTCTGTTCCACTTAAAGTCAAAAGAAGAGAAGTATTCTTTCTCACTAGTCACTCCCCTGAAGTATACAGGCTGTTCTCTAGGGATTTTCTGATTGAGTTACAGGTTTCAGAGGGTGGATTTTATGAGTAATGGGTAAAGGGGTGAAAATATCATCTGAGATGGTAATACTGTGAGTGACCAGTTTGTGTTTATGTTGTAACTGCTCTGATATGCTAACATCCAAAAGGGAAAAATTGACATCTTACATAGGTGCCAGAGAGATTGGAGTGGGGATAATGGGTGAGGGGTAGGTGTGGTGGTATTAAAGACAAGCCTTGTAATTAGATCTTCCTGAGAGGGTGGGATCTGACCCTTATTCCCATACTCTGGTTGATCACAGACCCTTTGGTATCATACCAGCTGAGGTGAGCAGAGCCCCCATTTTAAAAACAACTTGATTAGAGTATAGCTAGAAACTTACGTTAGAACAATTCTCTTCCTTAGACTAGCATGTATAATGATGTCCACCTGTTCTATAAGCCCTGAGCCAAAACTCATCACTATATTATCTCACCTCCACTACTTTGTCCCAAGTACTATGAGCAAATTATCTTTAGCCCAGGTAATCTAGTCTCCTAAACCAATTCCATTTAAAAGTCCTGGATGAGAAAAGAGCAGCGCTAAACATCTTAAGACTGGAATTCCTATTAAGGAGATAAATCAGGTCGGCAAAAGCGGGCACCTAGATGTTAAATCATAATTGTATACATTTTTAAAGGTTAAGCTCTATTTCAATAGAAAATACCAGTTGAGTAAACTATTTCAGGAGCCTGGCTTGTCCAAAGAAAGGAAGTGACAGTGCTGATAAAGGACATAATAAGCTGCTTGTGGAACTCTATTAGTATATTTTTTGGGGAAAAGTAATTGACCATTGGCAGAACTGACATTTTAATCATGCTTCTTCAACTTTTCACATATTCTCTTCCAATTCATCCTGCTGCTCACTGAATCAGAACTCCACACTGTCTAATCTTGCCAGTTTATTGAAGTTCACCTCCCAGTAAAAATATTTTCAATGCCTTCATTAACTGTTTTTTTTAAACTTAAAGAAAAAATATAATTAGATAATGCTTAGCCTTTAACACAATTAACTTTTCCCTTGCTTTCATGAAGAGGCAGCGAATGAGGGAGGCACTACATATAATTGCCATTTAAGTGTAGAACAATAAAAGCAAGAGGAAAAAGCTTAGTTTGAAGTGTTGTTAGTGTACATGGTGGGAGAAGGCAAAAGTAGGTGAGGAAACACAATGAAGCTGCTAGGCTGACTATTTGTTATTTGTTCACAGAGTACTCTCTCTCTCTCTCTCTGTCTCTCTGTCTCTGTCTCTGTCTCTGTCTGTCTGTCTGTCTGTCTCTCTCTCTCTTTCTCTCTCTCCAAACAGCAACCCAGAAATGACTGCAGTGTCCTTGAGAGCAATAAGAGCTCAGTCTAAAGTACAGGGTCACACAAATAACAAGCAGTATGTTGTGGAGGCTGCCAAAAAATTGGTTAAGTCAGATGGGTATAATGATGAGAAATCATGATCATACACTCTGGGCATGTTGGAGACTCCAGGTGTTTGTGAGAGAGAAAAGGGCTCTAGCATCATGGGACCCACTGTTTCCTTCAAATTTTGTTAAGATTTTTTATTAGTTAAAGGAAATTCAGTCAAGGGAAAAAAGATTTTGTCTATTTGGATACAATTCAATCTTAATAAACACCTATTTATTATGCAGCTAACATGTGCAAGGTGGTGAAGATACAAACACAAAGTATTCCTAGCTTTCATGGAACTTGCATGCTAAAGGAGCATGTAAACACATAAATGACACAAAACCATGGTTGATGTCTTCAGGAGGACTGAGAATGCTAAGAGCTAAACAAGATTCAAGAAGGATTTCCATAAGAGATGAAACCTTCATACTTACTGTTAGGTCCCATAACTTATAAAGTCTTTGTGAATAGTAAATAAGAAAGCATGCATGCACCCATGATCTAATGGTTGAAGATCTACATTTGTAGAAGGAGTTCACTGACTAAAGAACCCCCTGTTCTGATAAATTATCATTATCAAACTAATTATAGTAAAGAAATAAATTCTCCTGTACATTGTACCTCTCCAATATGTAACCTGTAATCACCTAAATGATCTGTATTTACATTACAAACTTGAGAAACTTTCAATTTGAAAGTAACAATTGATTTGGGGAAAAAAAGTCCCAAACTCTGGCCAAGGTTATAAACAATTAATTTTGAGGGTGGAAAAGAGAGAAATAGGTTTGTGTCGTGGCTAGCTATATGTTTTTTTTCACAGAAATGGGGGCTATGAACTCTGGGTTGTCTCTCTTCAGCTCCAAATGACACAGAATCCATATATTCCAGTGCCCTTCCCATTTTTTGGTTGGTTGACAGAATCCAATAGACCTTTGAGGTGCCTTCCAACCCCAAAGATCTTATTATTTTGTGAGCAAGTGTTATTCATCTTTTGATCTCTTAATTCTTGGCACTGTACTTTACACAAAATATGTTTGCTTATGGAGTGAGTGAGTCAATGAATAATATATCTTTTGGAATTCCCTACAAATAAAATCCTTCTCCTGTAAGGTACTAACCTGGACTAAAATTTGATTAAGGAGGAGCAGGTAAGCTTTCTGTTTCCTCTTTCTTTTTCAATTTTTTTATCTTGGTAGTAAATACTATCCTGGAAATAACTCAAATTTTCTCCATCTCCCTCAAAATGCAAGGTTTATGTTCCATCAGAACTATCTTGGAGTATTGGAGGTAGATGAGTATCTTCTCTATACAATTACATGTACATACATACATATATACACATACGTGTATATATATATAATATACACACATATGTATGTGTATTTATACATTTAAGGTGTTACTAAAGCTGCATTTTAATAATTTAGGTCAATAAACTTTCTGTCCAAGTTTCAGCTACCAGCAAAGGATAATTTATATGTTGCTCAACACAATCTGATTTTAAAGGATGGATTAGGATTTCTGAAATCTAAAAGATTTTAAAGAATCAACAAAACAAAATTGACAAAATTAGAAGGAAACATTAAAATTAGGAATATTCTCTCATTATTAATCACCCTAATCTCAAAATTAAATCATTTCCATATTGACCATCTTTTATCTACACCTTTTGAACCCCACTCTAGATAATGCTAGTTAAAATTTTAATAGATATTTCTGTCAAACCATTCTGAATTTTGCATTAGATTTCCCTTTTGCTTGGGATAAAGCTGTTAAAAAAGTCTATTTCTTTAAAAATGTAATCATCACAGAGGAACTTTCCAAAGACAGCATCAAATAGAATAAAATATATTTTATTAATGATACAATTCACAAAATTACCAGCCTTGCCACTCTGGGCCACACCAGGGACACCTCCTTCTCTTATTACATGTACACCAGTCACTGGTGTTTGTTCTGTGTAATTTAACCTTCTGATTGTCTTGAATGCTTAATGAACTAGAGAAAGTGAAATACTTTGCCTTCTGTAGGGAGAGTAGACCAAGGAAATAATTCCTGTGGTGAAGCAGAATCTGGGGAAAGTACAAATGTTACTAAGGAAGAGAAGGCAAAATTGGCTTCAGGGTCATATTTCTTTTCACTTCAGAGGTGAGGCTTAGCAAGTAAAAGCCATCTATTTGCAACTCCTCTTACAAGACAAAGAAATGGGTCCTTTCCAATTTACAGTGACAAATACCACTTTGTTTCCTTAATATCTTCCCTTCAAATGGATGTCCTTCAACTTTCATCCCAGTCATTGTGGGATTCAAAAAAAAAAAGAATACTATATTCTACTATCTGTCCGCAGATTTGGTTGATTGGATTATCCATGGATGGGGATTATCCATAGTGTTTTTATAGCCCATGTCAAGATCCTTCCTCTTATTCATATTGAATAAAAAGAAGTATGTCCATATAGACTGGCAAATACAGTGCTTAGGGTTAGCTCTTGAAGTCAGCCTCATTTTCTCCCAATACAAAACCTTTGTTAGTGATCACTTAGCAATTCAGAAGGCAAGTTTAATTATTTGTTTTGATGTTTCATTATATTTTAAAGATATGTTAAGGGTTTTATTCAAAATCCACCAAAAATTCCACAAAATGTTATATTCCAGGTATCTTGAGGACTCTTTTAGCACAGCATAAGCACAAATGGGTTCTACCAAATGGGTAAAGCTTTGAGTATTGTCCTAACAAAAGAATATATCTGCTGTCTGAATATCAACCCAAAGAAATAGGGAGAGAGTCATCACTAGCAAGTTGGTGACTAGGTAATGAAATTGTTGGCCACAAATGAAAATACAAAACGCCACTCAGTCCTTTGCAACAACAATCTATTTCCTGAGTAGAAGTGGCAGGATAGAAAAAAAATAGGACAAGGGGAGTGAGAATCCCAAATTTTAATACTGTCCACTAATTTTAAGTCTTGGTATTCTTTATCCAAGGACTATTACTATCAAAAAAAATCCCATTCATACTGATATCCTTATTAGAAATCGAAACCCCTACCAAAAAATGCATAAAGAAATTGCAACTTAATGGAAAGAAAATTTATGGGCTCTACAGTGAAATAAATAAAGAAGTTGTAAGAGTTGACATGTCTATGCAACCAAAAAAAACAAGAAATATGATTTCATGGGGCCCTTAGTCATCTTACTTTTCAGTATTTGTCATGGGCATAAGAAAAAACAATGACTATGATAGTACTTGTGGCTTATATGTGAATCAGTGCTGCAGAAAATGAATTAATGAAATGATATGGACAACTTTATAAGTTCCTACAACCTAAATTAAAATATGACCCTGAAACTTAGTATGAAGATGGGCACAGGGAAGATGGTCAAAACTACTTTGGGAAATGTGGTTTGAGACCAAGTTGTAAAGAAGCTGAAAATTATAGATGATTCAAAAGCCTCATGTGTCTACATACATAAGGAAATTATCAAGTACAAAGTACTTTATATTCAGTGTGAGGTGCTGGTGAACATGTTGAAATTGCAGAGGTAGATGGAAGTACATAAATATGGGATGGTATTTTGAAAGCAGTAGACGATTGTAGATTTGGGGCTTTTCAACAAATAACTAATCAACATTATTCAGTCATCCAATGGGGCCATATACTGTGCTTGGCAAGATACTAAGACACAAAACAAATCACACATGGTCCCTGCCCTTGGAGAAAGTCTAATCCCAACAGCAAAATCACATAAAAAGACTATTAATGATAGCTTCAAATATACCTAAAATAAATATATTGTAAACAACATGAATGTCTATTGCTAGTTTACTAGAGGAAGGAAGGAAATAAGCATTTATTAACCATATACTTATTAAGTGCACAGGCCCTGTTCTAAACATTTTATGAATACTATCTCATTTGATCTTCACAACCCTAGGAGATGGGTGTTATTATTATATCTATTTTACAGTTGAGGAAACTGAGAATGATAGAGATTAAATGACTTGCCCAGTGTCTTGTAGCTAGTAAGCATTAGTGGTTGGATTCTCTCCTGTGTCTTCCTGGGTTCCAAGTCTAGAACTCTATCCCCTATACCACCTAGCTGTTTCCAGTAAAAGAAAAACATGGAGACAAGGGTGGATTGAGGTAAAGTAATAGTAGGAGCTCAAGCATAGTTTTGGAGGGAGGTGTTTCCTTTGTGCTATGGGCATGCAGTACATCTTCAGTGAAACTGGCTTACTGCCTTGGGATTTCTACCCTGAGCAATTACAGCCAGGGCAATTCAATTCTATTCAGTTTAGTTATTGTCTATTAATTTATTGTTATGTTCACTCTCCCACTAGATTGTAAGCTCTTGCAATTTTATTATTCATTTTTGCATCACTACAATGGAAAATAAAATGATAGCAACTTCCAGTCTAGTTGTGGAATGGTGGGGAGATGGTGTTAAATAAGTTCACAAATAAATTTAATGTCAGAATGGTATCAGGTTGAATGTAAGACAAATATCTTTTGCTATAAGAAATTTGAGGAAAGAAAGATTATTTTCATTTGCAGTGGATCAGGCAGGGCTTCATGGAGGAGATAGAAACTAAGAGGGTCCTTAAATGAAGAAAAGACTTCATTAAGTGGAGATGGAGATGGAATAAATTATGGGCATGGGGAACAACCTACATAATTTCATGGAGGTGAGTGAGGGCAATAGGAACATGCAAGAATGAGAGTAGTCTGCTCTGATTAAAGTGTAGAACACATACAGAGAAATACCATGAAATAAACCTGGAAGGATAAGTGAGAGCCAGGTTGTGGGGCCCTTAAATGCCCAAGTGAAGAGCTATGGTGTTTCTGAGTAGAGATAATAAATAAATAAATAAAATAAAAGGGTAACATCTTAGCAATATTGTTTTGGCATCTGTGGGGTAGGATGGATTGTAGAGATAATAATCTTGAGATAAAGAGATTTCTTAGGAGGATGGTGCAAAAAGTATTAGTGAGAGGTCATGAGTGCCTGAAATAATGTGCCAACAGTGTGAAAGGAGGGAAGGGAATAGATGTTGAAATTGAAAAGGATCCTACATTTAGAGTAAGAAAATGACTTAGAGGTCACCCTATCTAATATGTTAAAGATGAAGAAAATGAGGAATACAGAGAATTAGTGATTTTCCTAAGGTAACACTAATAGTAAGTGTCAGAGTCAGGATTTGAAATCATGTCCTATGACTCCAAATTATTCCCTCTTGAGCATATTGCTTCTCAATACATGGGGCTTTTGAACTGATGGAATGTGAAAAGCAAGGGAGGTGATGATGATGATGATGATGATGGCTATGATGATAAGCTTTAAAGTTTGCAATGCATTTTCCATATATTATCTCATTTGATTCACATAACAACTCTGCAAGGTAGATGTTCTTATAATCCCCATTTTACAGATGAGGGAACTGAGGCTTAGAGAGGATAAATCACCTTCATAATAGAAGAATCTAAACCTCAGAGAATGGTATCATCAACAGAAATAGTAAATTAGGCAATGAGAATAAAGCTGACATATTATTTTGAGAACTGTCCAGGATATTTATATGAAGAAACAGCAAGAGAGTTTCCCAGTGAAGTTTGTATAGTTGGGATGCTACAGATCCTGAAGGCTGGATTCAATGATTAGATTTTTATGAACTTTCATGTATGTTTTCTTTTGAAGAACAGGGAATTAGAAATTGTAGGATTTGTTGAGGTGTTGTGCATTGGGTTCTTTGATTGTTGCCCAGATACTAGTTCATTTACCTCTATGAAGTGAAACTATTACGGGAAGAGAAGTCCTGTGTCAGTAGATTCCCTGTATGTATTCTGAGCCCTTCTTTATCCTGAAAGGTGTATTTTTTCCAAGGTTCAAGGCACACTGGCTTTCAGAAGTCATGCACTCTGAAATAAGTATTTAAGTATGTACCATATATGCATGTATGTATGCAGGTATGTATATGTGTGTATACACATATGTGCATACATATATACATGTCTATACACAGATATATGTATGTGTGTATACATACATATATATGCATATATACATACGCATGTGTGTGTATATATGTATGTGTGTATGTGTGTATGAATATATACATATATTATACACATAATATTATATGTATATATAATTTGGAGAAGATCTATCTCAATAACACGGGTAATTACTGGTGTGGAGGTTGAAACAGTTCAATAATGTCATAAGCAAGTCATAGAGAATTACCTGAAATATATAAATCAAGTGATTTGTCTAGGATAACACAGCTAATAAAAGCCAGAGGTGGGATTTGAACAGTGGTCTTTCTGATTCAAAGATCAGCAGTCTATTCACTATAAGAAGTTTCCTCTCAGATGCATTTATGCTTGAAGGAAAAGAAGGTAGTGAGTGATTGGCACTTGGTAGAATTTAATCAAGAAAAGATTCATAGAGGAGATAAGTTTTGAAGAGTTTCAAAGGGAATGATGAATGGCCCTGGAACGTGCCGGCCAAGTGAGTGACAAATCTAACTTCAGATCATTTTTCTATTACCTTGTCCAAGTATAATCTTACACTGAATAACCAGACAGGTGTAGATGACTTCAATGAATAACCCACAGTGAACAAGTTTATCCTTTAACTCCATGATTTTCAAAATACATTTTTCTTACAGAAAGGCTTTCATAGTTCATTAACAGTTCTTGGAGAAGCCACTTTTAATGGTGGACACAAGTCTTAGGTATTCTCCAGGTGGCTCAAGGAGTCATCCCAACATGTTTCATTCATGGACTAGTTATCATCAAACAGGAGAAGTATATGCCCCTGGAAACTGATTAGCAGATCAATGTTTTGTTTGTTTTCTTTTCCTACTTTGTTATGGTTCTTTCATTCTAATGGAAACTATGAACTCATTCTACTCTGACTCTCCTTGAAAGGCTAGATTCTTCTTCCTGAAAAATCCACATTTTAAAATGTACTGAAGCATTAAAATGTTTGAAGAACCCAATTCAAATATATGAACAGAAATCAAGAGGTTCTTATCATAGAAATGAGCCACAATGAGTCTGAGTGGTACTTTTCTGGCCTTAAGAGAGCAAGAAATAAGAGAAACCATTGCTCACATGTCTAAAGCACTTACATGTTGACAAAGTGTTTTTACCTCACAAAAACCTGGTGAGTACATTTGACACATGAAGGAACTGAGACTCAGAAAGATGGCAATACCTTTCCATGGTCAAATCCAAGTTTTCCAATCCAGGTTTCCAAACTCCAAGTCCTATGCTTTTTCCATAAAGAAAGGTCTTTTGTCCAATGGACAGATCATGTATAGATAATTTAAAGGAAAACATGAACAAGACTTACACAAAATACATGTAGGAAAGAGTGAACACACTTAGTATGTAATGAATACACCAAAGGAAAACTGTGGGGGAAATATTAAGTTAGGTGCTGATGGAGATAAATTGTTCTATAAAAGATTTCACTATGTTCTACTTTTCCTGTCTACATCATTTTGATAGGGACAGCATTATGTAGAGGAGTAAGGGAATTTGGGGTTTATTCTTTTTGTTGGTGGTAATGATAGCAGCAGAAAGCTGGGGTTGCAACCATGTTTTCCCATATTCCATAAGCAGAACACTCATTATTATGGAGGATGGGAAATCATATCCTCAGTGTTAGCATAGGAGCAGTCTTTACATTCAATCTTGTATTAAGAAATTTGGCATGAAAAAATCAATATTACCAAAAAGTAATCCAATGCAATGTATGAGACAGTACTAACAATTCATGAATACTGGTGATTATGAGACAGGACAGTATAGTTCTATTAAAGTACAATGTGTTTAGGATACACCCAGCTGTTCTTGTTCAGTGGTTTTAGTTCTGACTCTTCATGATACCATTCACGTTTTTTTGTTTTGTTTTGTTTTGCTTTGTTTTTATTTGGAAAGACACTGGAGTAGTTTGTCATTTCCTTCTCTAACTCATTTTACAGATGAGGAAAGTGAGGCAAACAGGGTCAAATAACTTGTCCAGGGTCACACAGCTAGTGTCTGAAGTCAGATTTGACTCAGAAAAATTAGTCTTCTTGACTTCAGGCCTGGCACTCTATCTACTATATCATCTAGCTGCCCCACACCCAGCTATAGGTATAGAAATAATAAGATAAAGGAATGAAAAGAATCAGATAAAAATTGAGAGAACTAGGATCTACCAAGCAGGTAAGACATTTTATGGCATTGTTTCTCAAAGTTTCTATGCTTATGAAACAGCATTCTTTACTATGAGTAATCATGATACTCTTTGTGATTAAGTTGGTGATATATAAAGATCCCTGGGTATTGAGCTCTCCAGATGCACCATCATAGTCATAACATTCTTCTGGCTCTCCTTTATCTCCTCCCCTCTCCACCCCATTCCCTCATCCTTTTCATTTTTTCATTTTCTAGTACTCAAAGAAGAGGGAGAGATTTTGCACCATGAAAGAGAGCTTCTATTTTGACCTTCCCAACACCAAACCAAGAAGAGAAAATAGTAAATCATAACAGTGGGTAGGGAATATGAAAGGCTCAGGGTGCAGTGAGAAGTTTAGCAGTAGCCCAATGAAAACCTGAAGCACATTATTATATTCTTTGAAAACCACTATGCTAAAGTCATCAATTCTATTCAATGAATTCAACTCTTTCGTGTCATTCTTGACTTTTACTCATCATTTGACTTCCTATTTCCTGGGTGATGACTTAAGGACTTCCCATGATGTTTCTTTTTGCATTCTCCTTTGAACTTCTATTCATATTTCAACATCTTGACCTATTATGATCTTGGGTTTTAATTTCTTTCAATCACTGAATTAAACTGGTTAATGGCTGTGAGGCTGACAAGGAGGCTGAGAATGATTGAATCATAATGGATTAGCACTAGAAATTACCTTAGAGGGTTTTTTTTTTCCTCAGTGGAACTCCATTATCTGTATTGGTGATGAATTTCTCTTTAACCATTATTTCAGGAAATGTACAAAACATGTATTTCTTTGTTTGTCCTCTCCTCCTGTTTATCAGGCACATTCCTACTCTGGAAAAAAATTCTACCCTTAAACCCCACACCCTTGATTAAGGCCTGCTGCTTCTGGACCACTATTTCACTAAAAGTCCCAACCATGCTTCACTTTGTTCCCATATCTCCAGTCTTCAGTAGCCACCTCTTACTATTACCCCCAATTCTTAAACTATGATCAAATCAATTCTGCCTTTGTTCTTGGATGGGGTATATCAATTTGCTCCCCTATATCACCACTCATTATATCTCAAGAAAGTGTCCATTGCTGTCCACCATGACTTTTGTTTCCCTCACCCCAATAGAACACAAGCTTCTTGAGTATATCCACTGTCTTGGCTTTTTAAATTTTTATTCTTAACATTTAGCATAGTTTTTGGAACACAGTAAGCATTTAGCAAATATTTTCATTTGTTTATTCTAATACAGTGATTGCTAAATTATTTTAGTATGATGACCCTTTTTTAGTTTACATACCTCAGAATGAATGTGATAGTGCTATTTTTCTTACCCTTTGGTTTAGACAATGTATGAGTCAAGGCTAAGAGACTGAGCAACTTGTCCAAAGTCACATAGTTATTTAGTAACAGAACCAGAATTAGAGCTCATATTTCCTAATTACAAATCATGTGATCTCTTTAAAATGCTGATTCATATCAATGCTGTTTAGAAATGTTGACTTGGGAGCAGATTTAGTACTTATTTTTAATAGTCACTATCTATAGCAATATTGAGGTAATCCTTTGTGTAATTTATCATGTTATATCCATTTAATTGGAACAACAGGGGAAATAATCCTCTCTTAATACTAAGAGAATGGTGCTTTTTATAAAGTGAGAGGGGGTGGACTGAGTTAGAGACATGGGTCAGTTAAGATGATTCAGGTTGCTGTCATCATTGGCTCAGACTAGGCTAAGTAGCATGATCTTGATAAGACATCTGGGAGGGTGGCACTTTCTTCTTTGTTTTATGACTTTTGTACCTTGTCACAAAAGGAAATAATAAAAGGAAATCGCTCATCCTGTTACAATAACAGGATCTCTTTTAGTCATTGCCAGCAACCTACTTGAAAGACAGTGTGTCTTCAGAAATGGCCAAGGAATGGTTGATGTGGAGTTTGCTGCCCAACAACTCCAGGAGAAATGCCAGGAGCAGAACAGATGTCTGTATATAGCATTCATTGATCTGACCAAGGCCTTTGATACTGTCAGTTGTGAGAGTTTGTGGAAAATTATGTCAAAATTTGGTTGCTTGGAGAAGTCCATTAGTATTGTATGTCAGTTTCATTATAGCATGCTTGCATGGGATCTGGAAAATGGACAATGCTTTTGCACTTTCCTAGTCAGCAATGGAGTGAAAAATGGCTGAGTGCTTGCTTCCATGATTTTTAGCATGATGTTTTCAGTAATGTTGTAAGATACCTTCAATGAGGATAGCACCAAGGTCAGCTACTGCACTGACTACAAATTATTTAACTTAAAAATGCTATAAGACCAAAGTGGAGGGAGAGTTGGTACATGACTTTTTATTCTCAGGTGATTGTGCACTCAAAGAAGCCTTTGAGGATGAGATGCAACAAAGTCTGCTTGTGTTAATTTTGGCCTAACAATTAAAACCAAGAAAACACAGGTTCACCAGCTACCACAACACCACCCCTACACAGAACCATTGGATATAGCAAATGGAGAAATTTAGAATCCTGTGGATAAGTTCATTTGCCTCTCCAGGGATATGCACAAAGATGATGAGGTTGATGTACACATCATCAGAGCTAGCTCAGTGTTTGGGAGGCTCCAAAGAAAAATGTAAAGAGAAGAAGTATTCAACTACCTACCAAACTTAAGGACTACAGAGATATTGGACTGACCTCATTGTTGTATTCCTGTGCAACTTGTACAGTGTACCAGTGCCATGCCAGGAAACTGAATCACTTCCATTTGAATTTTCTTAGGAAGATTCTGAAGATTACCTGGCAAGATAAGGTACCAGAAACTGAGATTCTTTCTAAAGCTCAACTTCCAAGCATTCAAACTCTACTGCAGAGACAACAACTCTCATGAATTGGTCACATTATTCAAATGTCAAATGTACATTTTCCCCAAAGACTATGGAGTACTCACACAACACAATTGCTCACACGGAGGTCAGAAGAAGTAATACAAGGACACAATGTTTCTCTGAAGATCTTTGCAATCAATTGTGAGACATGGGAGACACTGGGATAGGACTACCCAGCATGGTATACCTGAAGCAAAGAAAGTACTGTGCTCTTTGAGTAAAGCAAAATGGCAGTAGCTCAAAAGAAAGATGAAATGTACAAATTTAGTGAAATATCCACTCCAAATGTTTATATGGACTATTTGTGCCCAACCTGTGATAGAGCTTTCTGATCTTACATTTGTTTGACCAGCCACAGCTAGACACTGTACTTTGATCCCAATATAGTGATGTCATTTTAGTTTTCTTTGACAAGGAAAAACAACAACCAAACAACCCGGTAACAAATATTTTTTTTTTTTGATATCTCGAAGTGGATATCTCATGGACATCTCAAGTTCAACCTGACCAAAGAGAACTCATTTGTGTCAAATCCTTCCCCTCTTCCCAAATTCCCTATTATGATTGTTGATTGTACTCCCAATCCTTCAGTTACTCAGACCCATAACCTTAGTTTCATCTTTGACTTCTTACTTTCATTCTATATATCCAATCTATTTTCCTATCTTGTTTTTTCTCTCTTTACAACATCTTTCATATATGTTTCATCCCTTTCACTTATATATTCATAAAACTCGTACTGAATTAGTGCAAAAGCCTTCAAGTTGGGGAGGGGTCACACTGCCTGAAGAACCCACTCTAATCAATCATCCATTGAGGTGCCAAAGTGAACTTCTTAAATCACAAATTTGAGCATATTAATGCCCTTCCTCTGTAGTTAATAAACTTCAGTGAATTAAATATAAAATCCTCTCTTTTGTATTTAAAACCCTTCACAAACTAAGTCCCTATTATTTTGCCAGCCCACTTTGCTTCTCCACATGCACTCTAAGGTGCAGGAGTACTGACTTTCTATTCCTCAAACATAATACTCCATCTCCAGACTCTATGAGTCACTGGTTATCTCCCATGACTGAAATGTTCTTCTCAGTCTCTCCTCCTGGATTCCTTGGGTTCTCTCAATGATTAACTCTAATCCTATCTTTTATAGGATACTTCTCATCCCTGCCCACACACACTTCCATACCTTTCCTGTAAGGTAACTATCCACTTACATTCTATCTATCTGTCTTTCTATCTATCTATCTATCTATCTATCTATCTATCTATCTATCTATCTATCTATCTACATTTTGTATGTACTTTTTTCATGTTGGCCTCCCCATTAGGAAGGGTAGAAGGGAAGGGAATAAGCATTTATATATGTGCTTACTATGAGCTAGGTATTATTTATAAGGAAGTACTAAGTACTTTTTATATATATTTTTCTCATTTCATCCTCACTTGTGAAAATCAAATTTTATCCTCATTTTACAGTTGAGGAAACTAAGGCAAACAGAAGTTAAGTGATTTGGATGAATAGAAAGGAACAACATGATAAATGAACTCATTAAGAGTAGGAGCATTTAAAAAAAATTATTTGTATCTCCAGTGCTGCAGCATAGTAAGCCTTTAATAAATACTTGTTTACTATTGACTATTGACTGACTGACTGACCCTACCTTATCAAATAATCTGTCCTTATCTACCTATTCATAGGATCAAAGATTTAGAGATGGAAAAGATTTATAAAATTCATCTAGAATTATTAAGTAATTTTGTCCACTAGGAAACTAAAGTCAGAAACACTGAGTAATTTGACCAAGGTTACATAGATTAAGTAAGTAGCAGAGCCAGGATTAAAACTCAGTTTTCCTAAGTCAAAATTCCTTGCTTTTTCCATTTCACCATGATGAATTTCTTTGATATCTGCAATCCCTTAGGGGATCCCATAGTCTGTAATTACAGATAAGAATTTAAGTTAAAAAAAAACAGAAAGAAGAAACACCTATTGACATGTTCACACTAATGTGCAAAATACCAACCTCCATTTCTTACATGAAAGGAGCTTCAAAGACAGAGAAAACATACAAACAAAACAAAAGAAAACATATCTTGGACATTCAGGTCTAGAGGTGAAATAAAAGAAGATTTTTCTAACAAAAAGATTGATGAGATAGTAAGGAGATACAGAAGTTGGTAGGTACCACTATACCCAGAGACACTTTGTAGATCAAATGTAATTTATGTAGACTGAATGTTAGCCATTTTGGAGGAAAAAAAGAAAAACAAAAGAAAAAATTATGTTTCAAGCTACACTTAGAAGTCATCAGCTCTCACTCTAGAGATGGACAGCATTTTTCATCATGGGTCCTTTGGAGTTGTCTTGGAACATTGTCTTGGTCTAAATAGCTAAGTCTTCCAAAGTTGATCATCCTTACAATGTTGCTGGTAATGTGTACAATGTTTTCCTGTTTCTACTCACTTCACTTTGCATTAGTTCACATGGGCTTCTCAGGTTTTTCCTGAAACCCTTCTCCTTGTCATTTCTTATAACACATTAATATTCCATCAAAATTATATACTACAATTTGTTCAGCCATTCCCCAATTGATGGGCATCCCCTCAATTTTCAATTCTTTGATATCACAAGAATAACTGCTATAATTTTTGTACACATAGGACCTTTTTTTCTTTCTTTGATCTCTTTGAGATACAGATCTAGTAATAGTCAAAGACTATATACAGTTTTATAGACCCTTTGGCATAATTCCAATTTATTCTTCAGAATGATGAGACCAGTTCACAATTCCACAAACTCTGAATGAATGCACCATTTTTTCCACGGGCCCTCCTGCATTTGTTCTTTTCTTTTTCTGTCATGATAGCCATCTTGATAGGTGTGAGATGATAATTCAGAGTTGCTTTAATTTGTATTTCTGTAAATCAATAGTGATTTAGAACATTTTTATATGACTATTGATAGATTTAAACTCTTCTTCAGAAAATGGCCTAATCATACAATTTGCACATTTATTATTTTGAAATGGCTCATTTAAAAGAATAATAAATGTGGAGTCCTTTATCAGAGAAACTTGCTGTAAAATCCCCCTCCCTCCAAGTTTCCTGCTTTGCCTCAAATTTTGGTTGCATTGGTTTTGTTTGTGCAAAAGTTATTTAATTTCATGTAATCAAAATTATCCATTTTACACCATATGATCCACTCAATCTCTGGTTTGGTCATAAATTCTTCCATTATTTATAGATCTGGCAAATATTTTCCCATGCTCACCTAATTTGCTTATATATCACACTTTATGTCTAAATCATGCACCTATTTTGACCTTACTTTGATATGCAGTATGAGATATTGGTCTATGGCTAGTTTCTGTGAAACTGCTTTCCATTTTTCCCAACAAATTGTGTCAAATAGTGAGTTTTTGCCTCCCAAACTTGGATCTTTGGAGTAATCAAATGCTAGATATTTATGTTCATTTACTACTGTGTATTGTCAACCTAGTCTATTTCTTAGACAGTACGAGATTGTTTTGATGATTACCACTTTGTAATATAGTTTGAAATCTAGTACTGCTAGGCTGCCTTCCTTCATATTTTCCTCCTTGATTCCCCTGATATGCATAACCTTTTGTTCTTCCAGATGAATTTCATTATCATTTTAGCTCTATAAAATAATTTTTAATGCTGGATTTTGCTGAGGATTATATTGGGAGAACAAGAAAGGGAGAGGTAGAACTAGGTAAATTATCTCAGAAAAAAAAACAAAAAAGAAAAAGGCTCATACAGTGGAGGGGAAAAGGGGAAGGTGAGAGGGAATGAATGAATCTTATTCTCATAGGATTTGACTTAAGGAGGGAATAACATACAAACTCAATTGGGTATGGAAATCTATCTTACCCTACAGGAAAATAGGGGGAGAAGGGGACAAGAGAGCAGGGGATTGATAAAGGGCAGATTGAAAAATGGGATAATCAGATGCAAACACTTCTGAGGAGGGACAGGGTCAAAAGAAAGAATAGAATAAATGGGGGGGTGGGATAGAATTAAGGGAAACAGAGTTAGTTTTTCACAACATGACTACTATTGAAGTGTTTTGCAGAACTACACATGTATATTCTATATTGAGTTGCTTGTCTTTTCAATGAGGGTGGGTGGGGAGGGAGGAAGGGAGAAAATTTGGAACCCCAAGTTTTAAAAACACATGTTAAAAAAACTTTTCACATGCAACTGGGAAATAAGAAACACAGGAAATGGGGTACAGAAATCTATCCTGCCCTACAGGAAAATAGAAAGGAAGGGGATAAGAGAAAGGGGGGGGACATAGAAGGGAAGGGAGGCCAGGGGTAAGGGTATTCAGAATGCCTGCCATCTTGGGGTGTGGGAGGGGTGAGATGGGGTGAAAATTTGGAACTCAAAATCTTATGGAAGTAATTGTTGAAAACTAAAAATAAATACATTTTAAAAAATAAAATAAAATAATTCTTTAGTAGTTTAATTGTAATGAAACAGAATTAAGTGAATTATTTTAGTAGAATTGAAATTTTAGTATATTAATTAGTTCAGCCTACACATGAACAATTAATATTTCTCCAATTGTTTAGACCTGTCTTTATTTACATAAAAAGTATTTTGTAATTACATTCATATTATCTATGAGTTTCTCTTGGCAGGTAAAATCCCAAGTATTTTATATTGTCTATAATTATTTTAAATGGAATTTCTCTTTCTATATCCTCCTGTTGGGTTTTGTTGCTAATACTTAGAAATTATGTATGTAGGTTTATTTTATATTCTGCAACTTTACTAAAGTCATTATTTTTGAAATAGTTTTTTTATTTGATTCTTTATAATTCTCTAAGTAAATCATCATATTCTCTGCAAAGAGAGGTAGTTTTGTTTCCTTGTCGCCTATTTCCTTCCTTCAATTAGTTTTTGTTGTCTTCTTGCTGTAGCTAATATTTCTATTGTGATAATGGACATCCTTGCTTCAGTCCTGATCTTACTGAGAAGGTTTCTAGTTTATCCCCATTGTAGATAAAATATGTTCTTGGTTTTAGATATCACTTATCATTTTAGGAATGGCTCCATTTATTCCCATGCTTTCTCATTAAAAAAAAAAATGAATGGATGTATTTTGTCAAAAGCTTTTTTTCTGCATTTACTGATATAATCACATAGTTTTTTTGTATTATTTTTACTTTTAATATAATCAGTGTTGCTGACAGTTTTTCTAATATTCAACCTGCCCTACATTCCTCATATAAATCCCACCTGATCATGATGTATGGTATCTGTGATATAGTTATAATCTCATTGTTAGTATTTTATTTAATTTTTAAAGCATCATTATTCATTATTTATAGGATAATAGGCCTATAGTTTTTCTCATTTTTGCTCTTCCTTCTTTAGGTGTTAAAACCATATTTGTGTCATAAAAGGAATTTGATGGGATTCCTTCTTTACCTATTTTTTAAATAGCTTATATAGTATTGGAATTAATTCTTCCTTAAATGTTTGGTAGACTTCACTTGTAAATCAATCTGACACTGGGGATTTTTTCTTAGGGAGGTCATTTATGGCTTATTTAATTTTTTTTTCTAGTATAAGGATATTTAAGTATTCTATTTACCCTCCTATTAATCTGGGAAAGGCATGATCTCTTTCAGCCACAGGAACTATTGCTCCTCAACCCTCTTCCCAACCCTGCCTTTGTTCCTTAAAGCATTCCTTCTTAGTCCTGGCACTTAACTCTGAGACCCAGAATTGGGTAATAGGCAATGTGGTTGCCAAACAGTGCAAGCCCTTGGCCTAGTACTGGTATTGGTGTCCACTATTATCTCTTTCTGACCTGTTGTTCAGCCCCATACCATCTCTTGGTTGATAGCTCCTTAAGCTGCTAGTGCAACCAGTTCCCACAGCTGGTGATCCCACCATGTGAACTCTAGGCTAGACCTCATCCTAGTGTCATATAGTTTTCTTTACAACCTTCTAATTTGTCTTGGGCTAGAAAAAATGCCACTAACTTTTTGTTGGATCTGTTGTGCCAAGATTTGATATGAATTGTTATTTCAAAGTCATTTGGAGAGAAATGTTTGGAGAATTCAGATATAGTGGATCCCCAACTCTACCATCTTACCTCTGACCCTGTGAAAAGGTTACTAATGTATATAAAACTTAAAAGTGTCATGCATTTTCAAAGAGCTGTTTTTTAAACATTTACCAGCCCACCATTGCTTACATTGGTCTTAATTATGCCATCTGGTTGAACACATTAGATTGGTAGTCTGTTCAAAAGAATTTCATTGAAGAACAAGAGAATATCAGAGTTGTCAGGGTGCTCAGAATATATGTAATTCAACAAATATACCAATAAAATGTCCCTTTACCAAATCTCCATAATGTGACCATCCAATCACTGCTTTATTATTTTCCAGGATAGAGAACACATGACTTCTGGAAGGAGCCTGTTCAAATAGTTTTAACTAATATTTTGACATTAAATAGAAATTATCATCTGTCCAATTTAGGATATAAACTTGAAAGAAAAGTGAGAGGAAAACCTGTCCTCTCAGGAGTGCTGATAGTCACAGCTCCAAACAAGACCAAGAATTTATATCTAGGCATTCTGACTCCAAAAGAAAGGTTTTATCCACTGCACTTAGTATACCACTTCTTCTACCCCCTAATCTTAGCTCAAACCTCAGGGTCTGAGCGGACAAGTCTAACCCATTTTCCATATAATGATTCTGGTACTTAAAGATAATTCACCTCAGGATATGGGGAAAAAATAAAAACAAAAACAAAAACAAAACTTGTCCATGGCATTTAGAAAAGTGGAAATGCAATTGTGGTGGAATGGTTAGAGAACTTGACTTGGAAGAAGATTATCCATGGTAAAATTCTAACTTTACAACTAAATAGCTGTGTGAATTTTAGGAAGTCAGTGAATTTCTCTGAGTTTCTATTCCATGACTTCTAAGATGAAGATGTTAGATTAGATCCATTTTAACTTCCATCCCTAAATCCTAGAAAGATCTTAAGGTATCTCAAGTCTACAGACAGAGAAATATCCCACTTTTTAAAAGGAAAAAGAAGTTGAGTTGTCAAACTCTAAGCCAGTGACTTTAATCCCAGACAAAAATATAATTAAATAGTTGGTTTATGAGCATTTAAAAAAGTGAGCGATCATTATTGTGAACCAAGATGGGTTAATCAAGAACATTTCAAGGCAAATTAATCTAATTTTCTTTCTTGAATGGGTCATTAGCCCCTAAAACTAACAGAATGAAAATTCTAATAATTGGGTGGTGAGTGAGATATAATTTTTAAAAAGACACTTAATTTCTTAGTGGAAATACACACACACACACACACACACACACATATATACACATATATAAAACCTTTTAAGTATAAGGTGACTCACTATTTCAGCCACCAAAATTTATGGTATAGGAGACAGGATGCTCTGGTTAAAGATTAAAGAAGTGATAGCTGCTAAGGCAACTTGGTTGTACAATAGGTTGGGCCAGTAGTATGGGGAACCTCTGGCCTTGAGGACACATGTGGCTGGTTCTCTAGGTCCTCAAGTGCAGCCCTTTGACTGAATCCAAACTTCATAGGACAAATCCCCTTAATAAAAGGATTTGTTCTGTAAAACTTGAACTCAGTCAAAAGGCCATATCCAAGGACCTAGAAGGCCACACGTGGCCTCTAGGCTGCAGGATCCCACCCCTTAGTTGGGCACTGGGGCTTAAGTTAGGATACACCTGAGTTGAATCCCTTCTTAGACACTAATTAGCTCTGTGAACCTATGCAAATCACTTCAAAACTGAGTCTGACTCAGTTTCTTCACATGTAAAATGACATATTAAAAGACTTATCTCTCAAGGTTGTTGTAAGGATCAAATGAGTAAATATTATAAAGAATTTTTCACTCCCTAAAGTACAATGTAAATGCTAGCTACTTTTCCTTTTAAAGCACCTGCTTTGCCGATTCTAAGATTTAAATGAACAAAACAAAGTCCTAAGAATAAAAGGCTAGCTACACTTATTTATTTTACTCATAAAACCATTCTGAACTGTTTGCTGTGAGTTTTTACTATTTTTTATAGTCTGCATAATCTTTTTTTCAAATAATATTTTATTTTCCCAAATTGCATGTAAAAACAATTTTAACATCTTTTTTTTTTTAATTTTGAGTTCCAAATTTTCTACCTCTCTCCCTCCCCTCACCCTCCCTCAGATCATAAGAAATTTGATGGAGGGTTATGAATGCGCAATCATACGAATTATGTTTTTAAAGAAAACACAGACAACAAAACCAAGAAAAATAAAGTTTTATTTAAAAAAGCATGTTTCAATCTGCATTCAGACTCAAGCAGTTATTTCTCAGGAGGTGGATAACCTTTTTCATTTTGAATACTTTGGAATTGTCTTGAGTCATTATATTGCTGAGAACAGCTAAGTCATTCATAGGTGATCATCATAAAATATTGTTGTTATTGTGTGCAGTGTTCTCCTGGTTCTGCTCATTTCACTTTATATCATTGCATGTAAGTCTATGTTTTTCTAAGATCATCTGGTATGTTCATCAACTCTTATAGCACAATAATATTCTATAACAATCATATACTACAACTTATTCAGCCATTCCCTAATTTATGGGTATCCCTTCAATTTTCAATTCTTTGTCATCATAAAAATAGCTGCTACCAATATTTCTGTACATATAGGTCCTTTTCCTTTTTTATTTCTTTGTCCTAGTAGTGCCAGACTGCTGGAGATTGCCCCACTCTCATAGTTCTACTATTGGGTCAAAGGGTATGCACTGATTTGTAGCCCTTTGGGCATAGTTCCACATTGTTCTCCAGAATGTTTGGGCAAGTTCACAATTCCACAAACAGTGCAGTAGTTTCCCAATTTTTACACAACCCCTCCAACATTTGTTATTTTCCTTTTCTGTCATATTAGCCAATCTGATAGATATGAGGTTAGTACTTTAATTTTGATGGACTATTTTAAGTAAATAGAAACTTTTTGCTTGGGGCTTATTAACTAGACTGCTTTGTAAGAATTACCACTAAGTCTATGAGAAAACATGTGTATAACTGTGATAATGGTTTTTTTTCTTGGAACCTCTATTTATCAGCGATAAGAGCAGGTTAGAGTGAGTCAGCCCAAAGAATAAATGTTTGTCCACATGCCTAGATGAAATGTGTCGAAATGTGTTATTCAGAGTGTGTCAGCAACCCTTTCCCCACACAAAAGTTAGAATAGCATTAAAAAATGAAATTAAATTGATATAGGGTTAGACATTTAAGAACTAGACACAATGTTCTGTTTTTAATATTTTTTAAAAAATAATTTTATTTTTTTATGGAATAAAATAAGCATTTCTAAAATATAGTACAATTAAAAAAAGATTGCACATAAAACTGCAAATCTGTTATGCAAAACTTGCTATTCCTTTCCAATATACAACATTATACTGTAAATTTCTTTTTTCCTTCATCCCCCTACCCTATAGATGGCTACCACACACAAACACACACACACACATTATTCTATATTCTAAAATTATTCTATATATGCTTATATTTATCAATTCTTTCTCTGAATGTCGATAATGTCTTTCTTCATATGTCCTTTATAGTTAATTTGCATATTTGTAATAGTCAAAACAAATTATTTGCTTAAAGTCATTCTTTTTTTTAAGGCAATTGGGGTTAAGTGACTTGCCCAGGGTCACACAGCTAGTAAGACACCAAGTCATTTTTAAAACAATATTGCTGTTACTATTTACAATGTTCTCTTGATTCTGTGTATTTTTGCTCTCTATTATTTCTGGCAAGTCTTTCCATGGTTTTTTTCTAAAATCATTGAGATCATCATTTCTTATAGCACAGTAGTATTCCATCACAATCACATACCACAACTTGTTTGTCATTCCCCAATTGTCAGGCATCCCTGCAATTTCCAGTTCTTTGCCACCACAAAGAAAGCTGCTAAAAAATATTTTTGAACATATGAGTTCTTTTCCTTTTTTTTCCTAATTATCTTTGGAAATAGACCAAGCAGTGATATTACTGAATCAAAGTATATAAGTAGTTTAATAACTCTTTGGGCATAATTCCAGTTCGTTCTCCAAAATAGTGGGATCAGTTCACAATTCCACCACCAATGAATTAGTGTGCCAATTTTTCTACATTTTCCAACATGACACTTTCCCCTTCCATCATTTTAGCCAATATCATAGATGTAAAATGATATCTCAAGGTTGTTTTAATTTTTATTTCTCTAATCAAAAATGGTTTAGAGTATTTTTATAAGATTAAATTATTTTTATTTCTTCCTTGGAAAACTACTTGTTCATATTGTTTGACCAATTTTCAATTGGGAAATTACTTGTATTCTTATAGATTTGACAAAGCTCTTTCAATATTTTACATATAAGTCCTTTATCTGATAAATTGTATATTTTTATCTATTTTCTGCTTTCCTTCTTATCTTGACTACATTTGTTTTATTTATACAAAACCTTTTTAATTTAATGTAATCATGTTTATCCATTTTGTAGCTTTGATCTCTATCTCTTATTTATTCATAAATCTTTGCTATATCCACAAGTCTGATAAGTAATATATTCTATTTTCTTATAAATTTCTCTTTACATATAGGTCATATATCCATTTTGACCTTATCTTGGTAAATGTTGTGAGATATTCATCTATGCCCAGTTTTTGCCATTTTGTTTTTTAGTTTTCTCAACATTTTTGACCAAATTATTAATTCCTATCCTAATATATTGTCTTTACACTTGTCAAATACAAGGTTATTATGTTTATTTGCTGCTACAAGTTGTATATCCACTTTATTCCATTGATTTACCTTTCTATTTCTTTGCCAGTACCAGATAGTTTTGATAATTAGTGCCTAAAAATATTAAGATCAAGTGCTACTAAACCTTGCTTCTTTTATTTTTTTTATTATTTTCTTTGATATTTTTGACTTTTTGTTTTTCCAAATGAATTTTGTTTTTATTTTTTGTAATTCAGTTAAAAAAAAAAGCTCTGAAATGAAATAACTGCAATGAAAGTTGAGGTGCAGCTAATGAAGCTAATAAGAGCATATTATAAAAATATCTATGCTGATGGTGTAATGCCTGTTTGGCTAACAGGGTTACAATGGGAAAGTTCTATAATAGTTTCTGAAAAATTTTCTGTATCTCTCCAGGTCAATTTCATTCCATTCTACTCAAACCAATAAGCATTATTAAATGCCTGGTATTTTCCAGTCACTGTGCTTTGCCTTGGGGATACAAATAGGAAAAAAAAAGAAAGATAGTCTCTGCCCTTAAAGAGTTTATAATCTAATTTGGGAAGACAATATGCAAAAAAGAAGGTGAAAAGAAGGCATCAGGGGGTCACCAATAGTGCAGGTGCTGACATTCATGGAAGCAAAACCAAACTGAGTTGCTGATGGAAAATGAAGTGTTATGCAGAAAGATCTAAGCCCTCTTTATAAAGGAAGGCCTTGGGAATTTATTGCTCTGCCTTCCAACCCTCCAGAGGGGAGAGGCAAGTAAGAGACCTCAGAACTTGTTGAGTATCAAAAGCTTAATCAGTCTACATGGTGACAAGATTTCAGGTAATCAGCTCATCCTGGGAGAGGCATGATATTCATGGAGAGAGAGAGAGAGATCAGATTTATAAGAAATGAGTTTGAGAGAAAATTTGAGGGTAATATTTGCGATTCCTTACAAATTGTAAGGAAGCCCTAGTTTTATTCTATTACTATGACACAGAACTTGATCTCCTTCATAAAGGAAGCAGAAAGGGTGGTTAGGCTTTCATCTACAAGGAATTGGGGAAGTTAAAAGTCAAATTTGGGCCATACTTTGATGAGAAACGAGAGCAATTGATACTGAAGATCTGATGGAATGGAACTAAAGCCTATAGCAGAGTTCCTCCAGCTTGGAGTGCTCTCAGAGACATTCTGTTACAGAACTAATTAATTTAATTAGATGTTGCATACAGAGAAGTACTCTGTCCCTTTTCATGTTGCTGAGATAGGGAGGTATTCATACCTGGCCTCATAAAGATGAATTCCTGATGCAGGTACTTTCCAAATGATTGTCTGAAAGGGAGTGGGTGAAATTACTAAAGGAAATGGATTTGATAGACTTCATTTTTGGCCACATGACTGATAATGCCATGTGACCAAGTTACTTAGGAGGGCAAATGAATTCTATCTTCTGGGCAAAGCCATCTCCTCCCCATACACAATGCCATTAGGCTTTTTCTTCCCTCTCAGCCATCATAAAAGCATGGGTAAATCAACTGGTGAAAATTGAGCAGGAGATCAAAATACCAGTGACCATTGGGGCAGAAATGTCTTCCAGTGAAAATATGTGTTGCAGGAATGGCAAGAGGACAGACAGTGCCCACATTATTTTAGATGGATAGAGGCTAATGCCATTTTCTCTTAAAGAAATATTAGGTGTGGCTCCTGAAATATGGGGTTAATAAGGAAACCATAATATGTGAGTCCTAGAAAAACTATATTGTGATATCTGGGACCAAGTCAATAAAGGCCCTTCTGCTATACCCTTACATCTCCATCTCCTGGTGGCAGTCCTTAGCCAAACAAATTCCTATATCTAGATTTAAGAGACTTCTAGGCTCCTTTAATACCAAAGCTAAGGTTCTCCTGAGACACAGATTATCCTAGCATAGGACTGAAAGGGACTAAAAAGGGATTCAACTTGAAGTAGCCTAGAATGGTGGTGGTGAGATGTATATCAAATATATAAGGGACCAGTGTACACCAACAGCTAAGATACTGTCATATAAATGGCCTCCCAACAGGTAAATAGAAGCACCTGATTTTCTACCAGGTATTATGAGTGGCAAACCACCAAAACAAGGGACATCCTTGCTCAGGTGAAAGTGAGGGGAGGAAGCCTTTTTCTGAGAAACAGGAGAGGTAACTGTTCAGAATTAGTGTATTTGTGTTAATGGACATTATAACTCTTGGGAGTAGGTAATAGAATGGGCTTTTTTTTTTTAAACTTCTGTCAGTAATTGTGGTTGGAACCTATAAAAGTTTCAAAGCTTTTAACTATCCCATGTAGTTAATATCAAAACGATATCAGGTCCCATGGTAGGATGGCTAAAGATATTTCCTTTCTAGTGATGGAAATGTAGGAGACAACAGTACTTGGCTATATCAGTCCCCCTTAAAACAACCCTGTGTGGCTTGTGAGGGAGGTAGATGGCACCTGACAGCTTATAGTAGACAACAGAGAATGGAACAGCTCCAGTGCTGAGCTCATCAATGTACTGGGCCATTTAACCCAAACCTAGGGTGAATGACATGGAATTTTCTGCCTTGATTTTATCTCCCTTTATCCCCTTGCCTGAGAATAGTCACTTTCACTGGAGAAGCAATCTGGTATACTTTCAGGGTCCTTCTCTAGGGCTACTTGAACATCTGCTTTTACTACTATAGTCTGGTGGTCAGAAACAGGAAAGAGACCTCTTTGCCTTAGGACACTGAGGTACATTACTGCACGAATAATGTGATATTGACTACCCCAAACTAAATAAGGCCACAGTAGCTGAGGCCTTACCTCAGAAGCATGGTACAAGGGGTGGAAAATGAACCCTAAGAAAATCTAGAATCCCATCCTACTTAGTCAAGATTTAGGAAATACAGTAATTGGGGAGAACCCAAATAATTCTAAAAAATCCAGACTAAACTATTGACTATTTCTTCAGCATAATATACAAATGTGCAATCTGGGTTCTGAAGAACCTATATTTCCCTACTGCATATCCTGATGCCCCCCCTTTTACCAAGTCACCCACTCTTTTTTGTAGGGCCCAGAAAAGGGTTGAATATCGTGAAGGGCACTTAAAACAATAGCTTTGTCATTATATCCCTATTGTGATTAGATGTCACACCTTCCAGAAGATGTGCCCTTAACATATCAATATCAACCAAGGATGGAGGAGAGCTCTTTGGCACAGTGGTTTCTCAGTTCCACCCTTCAGGAATACTTACTCAATAAAGATGGACTTCTTGGCTCCATACCCTGAATGGAGTCACCTGGACCTCAAGGTCCTTGGTATCTCATTGCGTCCCTTATACATTAAAGAAAAATCCTAGAACCCTATCAATTGGGAGGTTACTTTTTCTTGGAATGGCTTGGGTAATTCTTTACCAAAATAAAAAGGTTTAAAAATTCTCTTTCTCTCTCTCTCTCTCTCTCTCTCTCTCTCTCTCTCTCTCTCTCTCTCTCTCTCTCTTTCTCTTCTCTCTATCTCTTTCTCTTCCTGTCACTCTCACTCTTTTTTTTTTCAGCCAAAGACAAGGTTTATTAGAACATGCATTGTATTGGTCAGACTCTTAAGGAGTCTGAACACTAGTAAACTATTAACTAGATTATAAGAATCTGCGCAGTGGCTAGATTTTAAGAATCTGAGCAGTGGCTAGATTATAAGAATACCTTATATACAGAAATACTGTGGAAGGGATCTAGGAGTGGCCAAGTAGTCTGTGAGGTAATAGAATTCTAGGGAAATGGAGAATCTAAGAGTGGTCAAGTAATCTATGAGGTAAAGAGTGTGCTGACCCAACTTTGGAGGCTACCTTCATTACCTTGAGCAGGATGTGCTGAACGTGATGCTTCCAGGCAAAGGTTGCCCTAGAGCTCAAGGCCATTGTCAGTGGGGCCCACACCATAGCTGCTGCCCCTCCACCCTCCTTCCTTTCCCAGGTGGGGAAAGGCCAAATCAAAGGTGAGGGGTAAAGGGTAAAATTCTCTTCTCCTATGAGAGAGGTTAACAGATACCCTCTTGACTCAAGGGAAGTGAGTGATCAGGTTGTACAGGTGTTTCAAAACTCCTTAATGATCAATCACAAAACCTACAGAATCTGCCAAGATATTTTTAGCTGTTCTAACTTTCCCTGTAACCTCCATGAAGGAGTATTTAGAGGTGCAGAGGGAAGGGAGTAAGTAAGCCTCAGCGAACCAAACAGCAACTGCAGTTTTCTCCAGTTCCCTAGTGCTGAGGGAATTAACAGAATTGAGCATACACTTCCAGATAGGGCATCTGTCCTTGTCCTCTATGCTGTGGAAGGTGTACCCAGGTTCATGGTCTTGAACCGACCCAGTGGACCGAGAACCTGAGAACATCAGGCCAAGTGAGAGACATCCTTGTAACTGTCTGCCTGAAAAGCACCTCCAAGCCTTGATTCTTGGAGAGCGACCCTAACTGCAGAGCACGAAAAGAGGGAGGGGAAGCTTACATACCTTCCAGTTTTGCCTGGAGAAGAACTTGGGGTTAAGCAGTTTCCCTGTATGGGCCACCAAAATGATGTGGTTTAGGAGTTCAGGGATCCTGGGACCCCAAAATCACAACACACAGGTCCTGCCCAAAAGAATTTGACCTAAACCTTCTTTCAGCCAAAGACAAGGTTTATTAAAACATCCATCATACTGGGCAGATTCTTAAGGAATCTGAACATTAGCAAGCTATTGGCTAGATTATAAGACTCTGACCAGTGGTTAGATTTTTAAGAATCTGAGCCTCTCACTCTATCTTTCTATCTCTCTCATTATGTACCTTTTTGGTAACCTAGTGACACCTGTGGATCCACTACTTCTCCCAATAATGGTTTAAAATATAAAATAAAAAAATGATATTCCAGAAAATAAAAAGCTGGGATTACAGCCAAGAATAACCTATCCAGCCAAAGTGAATGTAATCCCTCAAAGAAGAAAAATGGATACTTAATGAAAGAGAACTTTCAAGCATTCCTGATGAAAAGTCAAGGACTGAACAGAAAATTTGACTTTGAAGTACAAGATTCAAGAGAAGAATATAAAGGTAAACATGAAATAGAAATAATAAGGGATTCAATCAGGTTAAACTGTTTACCTTTCTATATCAGAATATGCCTTCTGAGATCTTTATCATAATTACAACTGTTAGAATCTATGTAGAAAGAGGACATGAGATTGAATTGATTATGTTGGAATAAAATTTAAAAAAGGATGGGTAAGAAGGAGGGATGCCCTAGGAGAGGGTGAAGAGAGAGGAAGAATGAGGAAAATTATCTCATGTAAAAGAGACATGCAAGAAAGAGCTTTTACAGTGGATGGAGAAAATAGTGGTGGTTGTGGTGGTGGTGGTGATGGTGTGTGTGTGTGTGTGTGTGTGTGTGCCATGTTTGAAACCTCATTTACATGTAAATTGGCTCAAAGAAGGAAAAATACATACATACTCAATTGGTAATAGAAACTTATCTTGTCCAACAGGGAAGTAGGAGAGGAACTGGATAAAAAAAAGGGAGGGTGATAAAAGGGAGTGTAGATAAAAGAAGTCAGTGGTCAGAAGCAAAACAGACTTTAAAGGACGGGGACAGGATAAAAAAAAAGAGAAAAAAATGAACAGAAAAAAACAGAATGGGGCAGCTAGGTGGTGCAGTGAATAGAGCTCTGGCCTTGGAGTCAAGAGGATCTGAGTTCAAATCCAGCCTCAGACACTTAACACTTACTAGCTGTGTGACTCTTGGGCAAATCACTTAATCCTGATCACCTCACCAAAAAAAAAAGAAAGAAAGAAAGAATAAAAGAAAAAAAAGACTGGAGTATAGGGGAATATACAGTTAGTAATCATAACTATGAATATAAATAGGATAAACTCCCCCATAAAATGGAAGTGGATAGCAAAATGGATTAAAAACAGTATCTGACAATATGTTATTTATAAGAAACACACTTAAAGTAGTGAAACAGAGTTAAAATAAGGGGCTATAAAATAATCATGATTCAATTGAAATAAAAAGGCAGGGGTAGTAAACATGATATCAGAAAAAGCAAAAACAAAAATAGAACTAATTGAAAGTGATAAGCAAGGAAATTCCATCCTGCTAAAATGTAACATAGACAATGAAATAAGTCCAATACTTAACATAAATGTATAAAAATGGCATAGCAGCCAAAATCTTAAAGGAAAAGTGAATTAATTATAATAGGAAATATAAAGTAAAACTGTAATAGTGAGGTCCTCAACTTTCCCCTCATAGAGGTAGATAAATCTAGCCTTAAAATAAATAAGAAAGAAGTCAAGGAGATAAATAGAATCTTAGAAAAAATAGATGTGATAGACCTATACAGAAAACTGAATAAGAATAGGAAAGAGCATACCTTTTTCTCAGCTGTACCTGGTACTTTCACAAAAATTGATCATGTATTAGGTCCCAAAACCCTAAAGACCAAATAAATAAAAATAGAAATATGAAATAAACCAATTCAGAAAATAATGCAATACAAATATACTCAATAAAGGGTCATGAAGCATAGATTAAAACTTAATTGGAAACTAAATAATCCCAGTCTCAATCTAATCCTAAAGAATGAGTCTATCAAAGAACAAATTATAGAAACAACAAGTAATTTCATTAACGATAATGACAAAAATGAAACAATATTCCAAAATCTGTAGGATGCAACCAAAAAGTACTTAGGGGAAAAATTATGACTCTAAATACGTATATCAATAAAAGAGAATTGGGCATGCAACTAAAAAAATAAAACCAGAAAGGAACAAATTGATAATCACCAGGCAAATAACACCATGGAAATCCTATAAATCAAAGAAGAGATTAATAAAATTGAAAGTAAAATTACACACAGACACACACACACACACACACACACACACATATATATATATAAAAGTAAGAGTTGTTTTTATGGAATAAAACAAGATAGGCAAACCATTGGTTCATTTAATTAAAAAAAGAAAGAAGAAAACCAAATTACCCATTAATTATCAAAAGTTATTTTACTCAATTATATGTCAATAAACCTAATAATCTAAGGGAAATAGATAAATATTTAAAAAATATAGAAACTGCCTAAATTAATTTGCTTATTCTGTACCATGCCAATTAAACTACCAAAGAATTATTTTATAGAGTTAGAAAAAATTAATCTGGAGGAATAAAAAGTCAAGAATATTAAGGGAATCAATGAAAAAAAATGTGAAGAAAGAAGCCTAGTAGTCCCAGATTTCAAACTACATTAGAAAGTGGTATTCATCAAAACAATCTGGTATTGGCTAAGCAATAGAGTGATAGATTATTGGAATGGATTAAGTACACAGTATACAGTAGTAAATGACCAGAGTAATCTAGTATTTATTAAACACAAAAATCCAAGCTTGGGGGGCAAGAACTCACCATTTGACAAAAATTGCTAAGGAAACTGGAAAGAACTTTGACAGAAACAAGGCATAGACCAACATTGCACATCATATACCTAGACAAAGTCAAGGAAGTAGAGCCAAGAGGGTGGAGTAAAAGCAGAAACTTTTTGAGCTCTTCCAAATTCAACTCCAAACAACTTTAAAGTATGACTCAAAATTAATTCTAGAGTGACAGAACCAACAAAAAGACAGGGCAAAATGTTTTCCAGTCAAAGACAACTTGGAAGGTCTACAGGAAAGATCTGTCTCACTGGGGTGAAAATGAAATTCAGCCCAGTGCAGGTGGTAGCCAAGCAGCCTGCACAAGTTTTGGGAGAACTAGAATTGGTGTCAGCAGCTTCAAGAGATCTAAGGCTACAGATGGTAAAGGGACTGGACAACTGGTCACAAGGAGATTACAGGGTATATTTTGCTGGTACTGAATGCAAGACTCTGTTGCATTGGCCATACAGAGTCATAGGCCCAGGTCACAGTTCCAGTACAAGGAAGAACACTGATGTTGTGCTTGTGACCTCAGGAAAGCAGAGTCCCTGGTCACAGTTTCAGGGTGGAAAAAGGTGTTTGTGGTTGCTCATTGATAACAGGCTAGGAAAACAGTGACCACATCTCTGCTTAGATCATGCCACCTTAAAAGAACTGAAAATTTACAAATTCTGAGAACTAGCTTTGAATTAGATGGGATACTTAGCTGGGAAAATTTGGAACTCAAAAGTAAAAAAAGAATGTTAAAATTGTTTATGCATGTAATTGAAAAATATTAAAAATATGGTCAAAGTAGATAAATGATTTAAACATGATATCATAAGCAAATTAGAGAAACATGGAAAATTGTACCTATCAAATATGGATGAAGAAAAAATTTATGACCAAATAAGATATTGAGTGGATCACAGGAAGTAGAATGGATAATTTGATTACATTAAATTAAAAAGTTTTTCCAAAACAAAACTATTGCAGCCAAAATTAAAAGGAAAACAGGAAAGTGGGAGAAATGCAGCAAATTTCTCTGATACAGGCATCACTTTTCAAACACACGGAGAACAGAGTCAAATTTATAAAAATAAGGACCATTTCCCAATTGATAAATGATCAGTTTATTAACAGGCAGTTTTCAGAAGAAGAAATCAAAATTATCACTAGTTACAGAGGGTAAAAAAGATTTTCTTAATCCTATTGATTAGAAAAATGCAAATTAAAACAACTCTGAGATACCACCTCACATCTATATATTGGTTAAAAATGAAAAAAAAATAGAAATACTGGAGGGGGTGTGGAAAAATTGGGACACTAATGCATTGTTGGTAGAGTTGTGAATTTATCCAACAATTCTGGAAAATAATTTGAAACCATGTCCAAAGGGCTACAAACAATGTGTGCACCCTTTACCCTAACATTACCACTACTGTACTGTATCCCAAAGAGATCAAAGAAAAGAAAAGGACCTATACATATATAAAAACTGGGAAAGACTTTTATGAATTCATGGAAAATGAAGTGAGCAGAACCAGGTGAACATTGTACCCAGTAACATCAAGATTGTAGGTGATCAAGTGTGAAAGATATAGCTACTTTGCTGAAGACACTGATTCAAGATAATTCTGAAGGACTCATGATGAAAAATTCTATCCACCTCCAGAGAGAGGACTGATGAACTCTGAATGCAGATTGATGCATATTATCTTTTATTTTTTTCATGATTTTTTGTTTGTGTTTTCTTTCCCATGTCTCATATGGAAATGTATTTTGCATGACTGTATATGTATAACTGATATCAAATTGCTTGCCTTCTCAAGAAGGAGGGAGTGGAAAGAGGGAAAAAATTTGGAACTCAAAATAAAAAAAAGTTAAAATCATTTTTTATTTTAATTGGAAAAATAAAATGTTTTATATAAAAAGTCCAATGATGGGATGTATTGCCTTGGTAAATTATGAGTTCTTAATTATTAGTTTTTGGGAACTTGCTTCAGATAAAGTTTGGGCTGAATGACCTTTAATATCCCTTTTTCTAAGTATCAGATTCTACTTTTCGGTTGAATTTCAGTATTTGTGAAAATTATTGCCAATTCATTTGCACCACCATTGGCAATTCAACAGCATCACAAAAGTAAAGTATTAGGACAATGGTGTGATTGGTTGCTTCTTGGGCTACATTACTGTGTGTGTGTGTGTGTGTGTGTGTGTGTGTGTGTGTGTGTGTGTGTAAGAACAGCAATCTTTCCGGGCTAGAAGAAGAGCAGCTACTCTACAAACCTTTTAGATAAGTTCCCTCTCATGTTCTGAGAAAAATGGTTACCACAGACAATTTCCTTCACGAATGAAGTTCTAGTTTTCAATATAACTTGATTCCACTACATAATCTGGTAGGGGAAAGAATGCAATTATACACAGTGATTGTTAAAGTTTTAAGTAGTTTTTCTTATTTAGATGCTGAGTACTCCTTGTGATTCCTAGGTCACCAATAAGGGACAATCTATATTAAGAGAAATTAAAATCTTTGATCTCCTAGCTTTGCATCACATTTATTTCTGTTGTTTGCTTGTGTGTGTGTGTGTGTGTGTGTGTGTGTGTGTGTGTTTAATTATTTTAGTGGAAAGTACACTGGACTTGAAATCAGAAGATATTACTTTAAAATATTGCTGTATGACCTTGAACAAATGACAACCTCTATGAACTTCTGTTTACTCAAACGTAAAATGGTGATCAAGAAGAACTTGAATAGCCCTTAAAGATTCTCAAGTTAGCCCCTCTCATTTTACATGAAACTTAGTTGCAGAAAGGTTAAATCTATTAGAAAGCTTCATTATTGTACTTGGGTTCAGGAAGAACATAATTTGAATTTCACTTCAGATATTAATGAATTGTGTAGCTCTTTGCAAATCACTCAGCCTCTCAGCCTGTTTCCTCCTTACAAATGGGGATAATAATAACCTCTCTCTCCCAGAATAGTGAAAATCAGTTGAGACCATATATTAAACACTTTGCAGACTGTAATAGAGCATCTAAACATTATATGCAATTAACATTACTATCATTATTATTAATACTAATATTTTTTGAAAATCACAGAAAGTGGGATACACTGGTAGAGTGAATTCACTATCACTGGACATATTCAAGAAGAAGCTATATAACTATTCATTTTACATGTCTTAATAGAAGAAATTCATGCATTAGCAAGCAGGTTGAATGAAATGCTATCTAAGATGAATCCTACCTCAGATATTACATGGTTCTACAATCCAGGAAAGATAGAACATGTATACAAAATTTCTGTAATACAAATTAGAATACAAATGCCTATAAAACTTACGAATGATTCTCTGAGAGTTCAGAGAAGAGAAAATTGCTTCTAGTTTGTGGTATTTTAAAGCTGTTCTGCTTTGTAATCTTTTTTTTTTATTGGCAATTGGGGTTAAGTGACTTGCCCAGGGTCACACAGTTCATAAGTGTCAAGTGTCTGAGGCTGAATTTGAACTCAAGTCCTCCTGATTCCAGGGGCGGTGTGCTATCCACTGTGCCACCTAGCTGTCCTTAATGATTTTTTTTCCTGCTTTATAATCTTACAGATCTCCATTTACTTATGTAATACAGTCCATATCCACCTAACTTTTCTTTTTATATCTGACTCTTAAAAGTTCTTAAAACCTTAATAGACTCAGTTCAAGTATGACCCTGTACAGAAATGCTTAGTATTGTCTCCTAAAATTATCTTATTATTTTCTCACTACTTTCAGGTCATATGAGCACCAGAATAGAGGGTTAGGTATTTTCTTTGATCATCATGACCTCTCAAACATCTGTAAAGCAGAAATTCTACACCAAAAGTAAAGACTTCAGCTATCTCCAATGTCTAGATCATCCAGATGCCAAAGAAAAGTAAAACAGACAAATAAACCCATAAATTTACACTCACTGGCTATGACCTCATTCAGTACCTACCTCCTTCTTCCTTCTCTACCAGCTATTGGACTGCACAGTAGACTCAAGTATTTGATATACTAGCAGACCAGAGGATTCAACCCACCATCTTGAAACAAAATCCCAACCCATATCTCACCTCCCCTCCCTCTTTGTAGTGCCATGGAAACTCTGATCCAGGTTGCAAAAGTTTGCTTGGCCATGGCAAACAGCCAATGTAGATAGCCAGTGACAAAGCAGTGAAACTAGTAGCACAAGTACTTCAAAGCTCCAAGTTGCTAGTGTCAAGGCAGACAATGCAATCGCAGCAAATGACAACTCTCTGAACAAGACAGAAACAGTGATAAGACACTTTTTGTTGATATATCCCAAGGAAACCATCATCAAAGGGGAGAGTCAGAAAATCAGAACAATGGAAGAACAATTAGGGTGGGGAAGATTGAAATTACCAAAGATTTCAAGAGGAAGAAAACTCAAAGACACTGAATGTGAGCAGATAAATCAACAGAGAAAACATTAACAATTGAAGGAAATATGGCCTCCAGCTCTATTAAATGAGTTGTCATCTATACTGAAAACAAAGGAAAATGATCCAATGCTTGATGTGACAGAGGAACCTATGCAATGGAAGGAGAACATAGAACCATGACATGCTGTTCAGAAGTGGTTCAAGAGAGAAAAGAAAATTATGAAAGTAGAATTTATGTCTTGCACCACAAAAAAAGGTAATGGGTAGAATAAAAAGAAATGGATTTGGGCATGGAAAGCCTCACTAAAAATAGAGGGAGAGAAATAGATTGGAATGTAACTATGAAAAATTAGAGAACAATCTTACAAAGAGAGAAATTAAAAAAAATAAATAACACTAAAATAAAATACACTCATCATATAATCAACACATACTGATCTCAAAGAAAGGATGAATAGAGACAACTTGAGGTTCACAGGATAGATGTCCCAGAAGTATACAACCCAACTTAAAAAAAAACACAGGGAATAATAGAAGAGAACTGCTCAGAGCTTCTGAACATAGAAAGGAAATACCAATTCAAATAATTCACAAATTCCTTCCATAAAACAAACAACCAACCACAGAAAACAAGCCTGCAACTTCTAAGCCACATAGTGGTTAAATTTCACAATTCACCTTGGAAACAATAATTTCTGTAAACAATCAGAAGTGTTTCCACATATAAATGAAAGGAAATGTGAATAATGAAAGACTATTCTGCATCTACCTAAAAACATAGAATGGAAGGGAATAATGTCTTCTAAGAATAATGGTGATCAGAATGCATCCCATCAAATCTGAGCTTAACCATAAATGAGAAAAGACGGACATTCAATTAAAAGAAGCTTTGAAATATTTTTAAAAAGAAAACCAGAAGGGATTATTTGCTTCTTAAACATCCCAAACCACAGATATTCGAGAGGAATTAACAAATGTAACAGTTAAGTTTAGCAAAAGCAACAAAGTAACAGCAGAGACCAGTAAGATTTTTTTTTGAAATGTATTCAGAGACAGAAGTGAAGGCAGAACTGTGTTGCAAGTAGTAGTGAAGAGACAAATCTGGGAAATTATGGACAATATCTGGCCTTACTTTCCCTGCAGATAAATATTTTTTCCCTGAGAAATGAAAGTGGAAGAGGAAGAGAACAGAGGATAGAGGAAATTCTGTGTTGGGCGCATGTTAAACTGAGGGTTAACAATGAGGAGAAAGTCACTTTTGAGGTATCAGAAAGAAAAGAGCCTGCAAAGGAATGGGTGAGAAGGAGAGAGAGGGCGATTGAAAAAGGGAGAAAGGAAGGAGGCTTTGATTAGGTAGTAAGAAGGAATTCCACTGAAGAATACTCCTATGGGCAAAGAGATGTTCTGAGAAGAGAGATGGGGATTTTGTGTTATGTGGGTTCTATTGAGGGATTTGATGCTTGAAAAGTCCACTCCTCCTACTGATGGGGGAACTTTGAACTCCTGGAGGGAAATTGTCTCCTGTAGAAGTGGCAGAGTATGGAATTAGGGAGGCAAACAAAGAAAAGGTTACCAGAAATGGGTACAGATAAGTGGTGAACTGTATTAATGAAAGATATGGTGAAGTAGGGGAAATTCATTAGGCAATATCCTCTTTGACACCAGCAATAATTGATATTGTTCTGGAACTAAGGCACAATGGAAAAGGCAAGCCCATGGGCCAAGCATATGCCTGTGGAAGATCATATATTTTGTAAGTTTGGGCTGTTTGAGGAACAGAGAGAATAGAGATAGATAATATAATTATAGGGGGCATGAGTCAGAGAATGAGATCTTAGAGGAGACAGAAAGGGAGGATGGATAATTCAGAGAATGACAGAGATCCTCCACGGAAAGGGGTGCAAAAAAACAACAACTAATAAACTAGTTGAAATAGAGGAGAGGTAGGGGAAATCTACTTCACTAACTGAGAGGAAAAATGGAGGTAAGAATTATATTGCCAAATAAAATCATGAGAGAAAAAGCAATTAAAAAGGAAAATCTCAAAGGGAAAGGGATAATATAGTGAGAGGAGGTGATCTAAACTCAGAAGAAGGGAAACAGTGGGAATAAGGCCACTTTAAAATAGATTAAGCTAAAGAAATTGAAGAAAAATAGCACTGTGTTTACAGGAGAAGAGGGAAAATCGTAACTTAAAAATTCTCTTTTTTATTTTATTTTTATTTTATTTTTGCTTTTTTTTGGTGAGGCAATGGGGTTAAGTGACTTGCCCAGGGTCACACAGCTAGTGTCAAGTGTCTGAGTTAGGATTTGAACTCAGGTCCTCCTTACTCCAAGGTCAGAGCTCTAGCAACTGCACTACCTAGC
Organism: Vombatus ursinus; assembly: GCF_900497805.2. Lineage (NCBI taxonomy): Eukaryota > Metazoa > Chordata > Mammalia > Diprotodontia > Vombatidae > Vombatus > Vombatus ursinus. Next base: position 13,788,844 of record NW_020954556.1, read on the forward strand.
TGCCCCCAAAATCCTCAGTATTAGAGACAGATGGTGGAAAATATAAATATAACAACTTTAAATGTGAAAGTATTGAACAATCTAATAAAATAAAAAAGAGAAATTGGGTAACAAAAAAGAACTACAATCTGTTACTTATAAGAAACACTTCAAAAACACATGAATACATAGAATAAAACTGAGGGAATGTAAAAAAATATACTAGGCATTATGATCACTTAGCCAGTGGAGATGCCCCATGCTTCACCCAATCTGTGAGGCCCCCCCACTAATATGTCCTTTGGCCCCCAAAAGCAAAATCTATTAACCAATGAAATTCTGAATTTACCATGCTTCTTCTATAAATACAAAGTCCCGGAAGAATGGAGCATCTCAGATCATGAGGAAGATCTGAGGTCCACTTCATTATAGGGGACCATGTTCCCCTTTGAAAAAAGTGCCATTGGCTCAGAACTCTGCCTCAGTCTCTTTTATTGTAGGTTGGAAAATTTTAATCAACAAATTGCTTTCTTTAATTTATGAAAGAAGTAATATGCTGTATATATTTGTTCATGTTCTGTCTGGGACTATTAGGAGATTATTCCATTACAAGGTCATATGACTAAGACCCAGGAAAACATAGTAAGTGAGGAAGAGGTGGGGCAAAGACAAAACTAACTTGAGCCTAGAATCAAGACATACTTCTAGGTTGAGGAGATAGCATAGTCACTAAAAAGACATAGAGCTGAAGGATAGAAAGTTATTTACTCTGTAAGAACTAAAAATGTCCACAGCGTTTCTACTGATGAGGCTATGTCTGATACTGCAATTTCTGATATTGTTGAACAGGAACAGATTTTTGACTAGCAGTGCCTCAATTGCTTTCTTTCATAACATTTAGCACAGTGTTAAGCACATAATAAGGAATCACCAATTACTTACTTATTGCCTTGCTTCATTTTTCCAATCTTCTTTTTCCCTTTCCTTTCCTTTCTGTATCGACAATATTTTAATGGTTACTGTAGTAGATCTGAGAAAGTCTCTTACAATGTCTTTGTAGATCAGCTCAACTTGATTCAATTCAAATCAATTCTATCCAAACAAAAAATTATTAAGTATATACCATGTGTTATTCCCTATGCTCAGTGCTAGGGATGCAAAATCAAAATGTAAGGTACATTGGAAAGAGAACTGTCTCTGGAGGCTAAAACTGAAATTCTACCTGTCACTCATACTCCCTGTATGACCTTGAACAAGTCATATCTCCTCCATGTGTCGCAATTTGATTTTCTGTAAAATGACAAAGTTGGACTATATGTACTCTAAGTTTTCTGCAATTCTAAATCTACCTTCCAATTAAATTTATATTTTTTAGGGTTAAAAACATGCCTTCAAGTAGGTAATGGAGTTTAGAAGATAGAAAACAGTTCTAAACTGTCATTGGGAACTTGTCATCTTGAGAGGCTGCTCATTAGATAAAGAGAAGAGAACCCCAGTACTAGATCCTCATGGTGTAGTGTAAGTGCTGTGGATCTGCTGGTTTAGTATCTGATGTCATAGTGCTTGAAGGAACAGTAAGTGTGCCTTATCACAAATAATTCTCTGCTTGTGAAGCAGAGGTTCAGGCAAGAAAAAGCCACATGTGGATAGCAACTCTATATTCCTTCTCGTCTTACCTTTGCTTTCCCTGTATTCTCTCTGACCTTGATCCATTCAGTCAAATTCTCCAGTGGTCTCCATTCAGGACTTCTAAGTTTTTGACCTTGTATATAGCACTTTTTTGGCCTCAACATCTTGGCAGTTCTATTTGCCTGCCCATTTTTCATTCCTTACAAGACCAAAAATAGATTTGCTGCTTTATTCAGAGTGGGGGAACCAATGAGCAAGAGGGGTATTATAGAAATCACAGAAGTGTGATTCGTGTTCCATTGAATTCTTTTCCATTTCTTTCAGTCCGATTCAGTATTTATTAAGCACCTACTACATGTAAGACACTGGGCAAGGGATATAATTAAAAATGTCCACTACTATCTATGAGGAGTTAATGGTCAATTTAAATTAAAAAACCCTTAAATTTCATTAGAAGAATCACATTAGATGCATATATTACAAAAATCACAAGTTAGAAGGTGTTTAGAAGAAAGAGAAGAACCAAATTCAGAGTTATAGGACGTATGAGAAGGGAGAAAATACTTTCAATTTAGAGTGAATGTTAGTGGAAAAATGAATTTGAAAAAGCTATGGTGGACATAGATGTAAGCAGATCTTTTAAAGATAAGAGCGATTTCAACAGGAAGTGAAAATGAATGAAGTGCATTCCAGAAATGAGGTAAACACCATAATAATGAGCCGAGATGGAAAGTCAAGGATAGGAAATACTTAGAAGTCCAATACAATTGGAATATATGGTACATGAGTGAAAATAATATGAAATAAGTCTAGAAAACATGACAGAAAACCTTAAATGATTAGGCAAAGAAATGTGTTTGATCCTATTGGTAATAAACAATGTCTGAAGAGTCTTTGTGCAGGAAATTGACATCATTAGACTTTTTTGAGAATGAGATATTAGGAAGTAAAAGTACAAGGATAATGATACGATATATAATCGATACTATTGTCTTAATCAAACAACAGAATAATCTAAGAAAAGTAAAGATCATGTGTAAACCCAAGGAGTAGAGGGGCATGGTGGCATAAATAGCCTACAGCATATTACCAGTTAAGAAGTGACAAAACCAAAACCAAAATCAAATTATTCAGAAGGTATATGAACAGAAAATGAGATAGGCTAATTATATATTGAAGTTGAGGAATAATAAATGGAAATCCTATGTACTGTATTAGAACTTGGGTGATATTAAAACACTCCCAGTTTCCAACATATTTGGTAGATTCTACGTGGAGGATTTATGCAAATAAATCATTAGAAGACAAACCCACATTTATGAAATCATGGATTAATTGAATCATCGGAACATGTTACCGACAGTTAGAATGGATGAATCAGACTATAAGTGCTGTAAGGAAGCCAGTGTAAACAGAGGCAGTCAATGTGGATTGGAATGCTTGGGAAAGGAGAAATTAAGCTGGCCTCTTGTAGACAAGATTTTCCAGACAGGAGGAGAACATGATGAAAGCCATGGAGCCCAGAATTAGTATGACAAATATGAATATAAAAAGCAAACATGAGTGAGCAGAGCAACCATATTAATATTCATGACTTGGATGAAGACATAGATAATATGGTTATCACATTTATAGAAAACATCAACCAGCAGAGGATTGCTGTAGATGAAGTAACAAATGTAGGAAGTGGGTCAGATAATGGAAAGATTTGATTAAATCTCTTTGGGTAGATTCATATTTTGGGTTTTTCTTTACTGCACTGATTTTGTTAGAAATCTTGGTTTTCAATTCTGGGTTTTCCCTTTATTACTTCCTGTAAATCACTTCTCAGATCTGGCTTTTAATTTCTTCATGCACAAACAGGTGGTCGCTAAGGTCCCTTTGAATACTAAACACAAACCTAAGATTATATGAAAATCCCAAGACTAGGTGCCATTACTAATAATTTCTTCATAATGCTGGAATACTTTTAAAACTATGCATTTCAGTATCAGAATTAATTTATTCTATCCATCAATATTCATTCAACAAACTATTTTTGAACACCTCTAATTTGGCCCTGTGCTTCAAGGAAGACCCTGAAATAGGGCCTCTGCCTTCAGTGAACTTACATTATAGTAGGGACAATGGATAGTAGTCCTGGGGATTTGAGCAGGAAGGAAATCTAGAGGACATCTAGGCCAACTCATTCATTTTACATATGAGGAAACTTTGAAACAGAGAAAGGTAAATTACTTGTCTAGACATACTGCTTTCTTGTGTCTGATGTGGAATTTGAACCCAGGTCTTCCTGATTTCAAGTCTAGAACTCTACATGCTATGCCATGCTGCCTTTTTCTCTTGACATTCATATGGGATGATCTACTATAAGGTAAAAATGTGAAAAACACTGTAAGAGTGGTAAAATAACATGCTAACGGAGAATGTACCCTCCATTTGTACCTGGTATTATTCTACTTGAATGATTAAATCTAGGGTCTAGCTGGACAGTGGGAATAGGAATTACCAGTATTGAAATGTCAAGTAGTATAACAAGCATCCATTATTTCAGGAAAACTGCATATATGCAGAGTGTGAATGATACATTATGAGCCACTGAAGAGCCCTTTGTTATTGACTGTGCAGTGCCAACTTCTTGTCATCTGGCTTCTGACAAAAGAATATGGTTTTCCAAAGCGGAATCATTTTCCTAGGTAAATGGATCTTGTGCCGTATTCCACTTCAATGCAACTGACATATTTAGTATTGGATGTCATCTATGTGAAGATTTATCATTTAATTATAACTTAGAACATTGACTAAATCCCAACTGCTTGGGGAAATTACTTAACTGAAATACAGGATTCTCAGTAAAACACTAGGAGCTTATTTCTGATCCTTAGCCTAGAGGTTTCCTCTCACTGCAAGTAACAAAACTTTGAATTTCATAGGAAGAAAGCACTAATTATGAAGTCCATTATATTCCAAATTAAAAGAAAGAAAGCATGATCAAGGCACTTAGGTTAGCCCAGGTTCTAAGTAGTATTTCAATTGTTGAAGAAAGGGTCAGAAGTTTTGTTTTTTGTTTTGTTTTTTTTTTTACATGTAAAGATAGTCTTTAATATTCATGTTTTATACAATTTTGAGTTCCAAAATTTTTCTCCCTTTCTCCCATTCCCCACCCAAGAGAGCAAGTAATATGATATAGGTTATACATGTGCAATCATGTAAACATATTTCCATATTAGTCGTGTTGTGAAAGAAGAAACAGAACAAAATGGAAAAGCCATGAAAAACAAAAAAAAAGTGAAAATAGTATGCTTCTATCTGCATTCAGACTCCACAGTTCTTTCTCTGTATATAGATTCCATTCTCCATCATGAATCTTTTGAAATTATCTTAGATCATTGTATTGATGAGAAGAGCTAAGTCAATCATAGTTAATCATCACACAATGTTGCTGTTGCCGTGTGCAATGTTCTCCTGGCTCTGTTGACTTCACTCAGCATTAGTTCCAGTAAGTCTTTCTAGGTTTTTCTAAAATCTGCCTACTCATCATTTCTTTTCTTTTCTTTTTAATTTTTTTTATTTTTAACAAGTGTTTTTAAAACTTTGGGTTACAAATTTTCTCCCTCACTCCCTCCCCACCCACCCTCACTGAAAAGGCAAGCATCTCAATACAGATTATAGATGTGTAGTCATGCAAAACACTTGCATAGCAGTTCTTTGTGAAAAACTAAGTATATTTCCCTTCATCCCATCCTACCCCCATTTATTCTATTCTCTATTTTGACCCTGTCCCTCCTCAGAAGTGTTTGCTTCTGATCATCCCCTCCCTCAATCTGCCTTCCCCTCTATCAACCCCCTGCTGTCTTGTCCCCTTCCCCCCCACCTTCTTGCAGAGTAAGATAGATTTCCATATCCCATTGTGTATGTTATTCCCTCCTGAAGCCAAATCCCATGAAAGTAAGATTCACTCATTCCCTCTCACCTTCCCCCATCTCCCCTCCAATGTAAAAGTCCCTTCTTGTCTGTTTGATGTGAGATATTTTACCTCATTCCACTTCTCCATCTCTCCTTCTCCCAGTATAATCCTCTCCCACTCCTTAACTCTATTGTCCAGATTTTCCTTCATTCTCAACTCACCCTGTGTCCTCTATCTATCTATCTAAACAAACACATAATTTTTTCCCTCCCACTACCCCAATACTGACAAAGGACTCATGAGTTACAAATATCATCTGTCCCTGCAGGAATGTAAACAGCTCAACCCCAATAAGTCTCTTATGATTTCTCTTTCCTGTTTACCTCTTCCATGTTTCACTTGAGTCTTGTATTTGAAGGTCAAATTTTCTGTTTAGCTCTGGTCTTTTCCACAGGAATTCTTGAAAGCCCTCTATTTCATTGAATAACCATTTTTTACCCTGAAGGATTATACTCAGTTTTGCTGGGTAGGTGATTCTAGGTTGTAGTCCTAATTCCTTTGCCCTCCGGAATATCATACTCCATGCCTTCTGGGCACTTAATGTAGAATCAGCTAAATCTTGTGTTATCCTGATTGTGTTTCCACAATACTTGAATTGTTTCCTTCTGGCTGCTTGCAATGTCTTCTCCTTGACCTGGGAATTCTGTAATCTGGCTACAACATTCCTAGGAGTTTTCCTTTGGGGATCTCTTTCAGGAGGTGATCGGTGGATTCTTTCAATTTCTATTTTGCCCTCTGGTTCTAAAATATCAGGGCAGTTTTCCTTGATAATTTCTTGAAAGATGATGTCTAGGCTCTTTTTTTGATCATGGCTTTCAGATACTCCAATAATTTTTAAGTTCTCTATCCTGGATCTATTTTCCAGGTCAGTTGTTTTTCCAATGAGATATTTCACATTCTCTTCTATTTTTTCATTCCTTTTGATTAGTGTTACAGTGACTTGATTTCTCAAATTGTCCCTCTCTTCCAATTGCTCTATTGTAATTATTAAGGAAGTATTTTCTTCAGTAAGCTTTTGGACTTCCTTTTCCATCTGTCTAAGTTTGCTTTTAAGGGCATTCTTCTCCTCATTGGCTTTTTGGACCTCTTTTGCCATTTGGGTTAGGCTATTTTTTAAGGTGTTATTTTCTTCACTATTTTTTTGGGCCTCCTTTAGTATCACTCTCAGTCTTTCCTCTACTTCTCTTACTTGCTTCTCAAAATCCTTTTTGAGCTCTTCTATGGCCTGGGACCAATTCATATTTTTCTTGGAGGCTTTGGATGTAGAAGCTTTGGCTTCGTTGTCTTCTTCTGGTTGTATGTTTTGATCTTCTTTGTCATCAAAGTAAGATAATATAGTCTGACTCTTTTTGAGCTGCTTGCTCATGATCCTGGCCAATTACTTGAGTTATAAACTCTTTGTTAAGGTAGGAATCTGTTTCCAATGTGGAGAACGTACTGTCCCAAGCTTCAGGGGTTTTGTGCAGCTGTGTTCAGAAATACTTCTACGGACCTGTAAATTTTCAGTTCTTCCAAGGTGGTATGATCAAGGGCGAGGCGTTTACTCATTTCCTGGCCTGTGGTCTGGTCTAAAAGCACTCTTTTCTGTCTTGGAACTGTGAGGAGGGTTTCCTCTCCACAGCCACTACAAGCTCCACCAGACTAGCGCTCCTCCTCGCCCTATGTCCACCACCCTGAACTGTGACCAAGATCCAATCACGGACAAAGCAAGAGAATGCTGCACCAGCAGAGAGTTTCCTGCAATCCCCTCTGATCAGCCACTTGATTCCCCCTCTGTATGTGGGCCGGGAGCTCAGGTGGACCGCTGCCCTGAGGGCACGCTTGGGAGTTGTGGCTGAGACCTAGCTCCTTCTCTCACTGCTGTCACAGACTTTTCCACACTGACCTTCTAAGTTGTCTTTGGAGTTCCTAGGTTGAGAAGTCTGGAAACCGCCACAGCTCCCCGGTTGCTGCGGCCTGTGCGCCCACGCCAAACTGTGCTCCTCTCCCAGCCTGGCACGATATAACTTTCTGATCAACCATTCAGGCTGTCTTGGACTGGAAATTTGTTTCACTCTGTCTTTCTGTGGGTTCTGCTGCTTTAGAATTTGTTTAGAGCCATTTTTTATAGGTATTTGGAGGGTTTTGGGTGAGAGCTTAAGCAAGTCACTGCTTTTACTCTGCCATCTTGGCTCCGCCCCCCAGGGTCAGAAGTTTTGAATCATCTCCTTTACAGGTCTTTTGCCTGATTTCACTTGTGACCCACAAAATCATGGGAAGGAGGCCTTTTATTGCATTAGGGGTATCTCTGCCAAATAATGATCCTGTTTACATGAAATATAACCCCAAACAATGATACAGTATGATATCTGAAGACTAATGGAGCTAAGTTTGAAGAGGCTCATCACTATGTTTTCTATGAGGTAATGAATGCTTAAGCTTATATCCCACTGGAAGACTGTAGTAGGTCATCAAGAGGTCGAAATTTCACTTTGTCAGTGAAATACAGAAGTATAATAAAAAGACCTAGCAATTTACGCAGTAAAAACAGAGTAAGAAAAAAGAGGAAAAAAAAACAGCTAGATAAAGAATGGATGCACTTTGCCCTTCTTACAATATACCTTGGGATGGGCAGCCTACTGAGTTAAATCATGAAAAATATATCTGGGACAACCATTGCAGATTTGAAAAATGAGCTACACAAAAAATTATGCAAGTGAAAGAGAGTGGTCAGTTTTCACCTGGGAAATTTGGCAACATTTTTAATGATTCCAGACTGAAGAATGTAAATCTTATCTATTCTAGAAAGAACAGATATTCTCTATCTATCAGCAATAATTTCTCTCTTGATTACAAATGACCACAAACCATAGAACTCAATTTTCTTAGAAAAGACACAATAATGAGAGCCATAAAGAACAATGGAAAGGTGGATATCAGTAAGCTGCAGATTATCATCACTGAAGCCTACATACAAATACTGCTAATGATGAAGGCCAGAAACATTGTATATCTGCTTGGAGTCCTTCAAATCTAACCATAGCATCATGGATTTGTAACTCTGACAGTCTGAGGGGAGGAGTCATTTAATCTAACCCTTTAATATTTACAGATGAGGAAACTCAGATCCAGAAAAGTTAAGTTACTTTCCAAAGGTTGCAGAGGTACTAAGTAGAAGACTTGGGAACTGAATCCTAGTGCACCACATTGCACTTTAAAGCAAGGGAGAAAGAGAGAGAGAGAGAGAGAGAGAGAGAGAGAGAGAGAGAGAGAGAGAAAAGAGAGAGACAGATAGACAGAGACACATATACATACATACATACATACATACATACATACATACATATATATATACATACACACACACACACACACACACAGAGGGACAGAGAGAGACACTGGTTTTCCTCCTACCTATCTGACCACTCCTTCGAGGTCACCTTTTGTTGGATCTTCATCCAGGACATTTTTGCTAACCATGAGTGTCCCATATGACTCTGTTCTGGACCTGCTTCTCTTTTTCCCTCTATACTATTTCACTTAGTGATCTTATCAACTTCCATGGATTCAATTTTTATCTCTATGCTGATGATTCTCAAATGTACTTACACCACTGTAATACCTCTGCTGACCTCCAATCTTACATTTCCAACTGTCTGTTAAGCATCTCAAACTAGAAGTTTTGTAGTCATCTTAAGCTGAATATGGCCACAACTGAACCTGTCATATTTCTTTCCCAGTTCTCTCCTTTTTCTAACTACCCTATCTCTGTTGAGGGTACTACCATCATCCCAGTTACCCAAGCTCACAACTTGCTGTCACGTTGATTCCTCACTCTCTCTCACTCTCACCACATCTCTGATATCTAATCTGTTGTCGAGGCCTGTTGATTTTACCTTAGTAATATATCGCACATACATTCCCCTCCTCTCTTCTGACACTGTCACCACCTTGCTGGAGGCCTTTATCACTTGATCCATGCAATATTGGAAACAGTCTTCTTGTTAGTGTCCCTGCTACAAGTTTCTCCCCACTCCAGTCCATCTTCTACACATGGTTAAAATGATTTTTCTAACTAATGTGATTAATCAATATAATATTTTAACTCCCTCTTCCACACATATACCTCAATAAACTTCTATGGATTGTTATCACATTCAGGATAAAATACAAAATCCTGTGTTTGGCACTGACAGCTGCATCCCTATCACAATTTTCTTAAACTATACAATTCCTCACATCTTGTGGCATACTCCATGATTTAGTGGTACTGGCCTCCTTGTTGTTCCTTGAAGACACTCCATCTCCTAAAGTAGGCATTCACTCTGACTGTTCCCTAAGCCTGGAATGCTCTCCCTCCTCATGCTTGCCTCCTGGATTCCCTGGTTTCTTTCAAGTCCCACCTATAATACCACTTTCTACAGGAAACCTTTCTTATCCCCCCCTTAGTTTTACTCCCTTCCCTCTGAGTATGTATCCAAATTATCCTGGATGTCTCTTGCTTTTACATAGTTATTTGCATATTGTTTCTTCCTTTAGACTGTTAGCTCTTGGAGAACAGGGGAAATCTTATTTTTCCTTGTATATTCAGTAATTTGCATTGTGCCTGGCAAATAGTAGGCACTTAATGATTATTGATTGACTAATGGATAGAGAAAGTAGAGGACTAGAGTGAGTGGAGGTCATGATATAAATGTATAATAGGTATAGGAAAAATAAGATACAAAGAGATAAGGAAGGATATGAGGAAATAATCTGAAAGAGGAATACTAGAATGCTTTCTGGAAATGTGTGTGTGTGTGTGTGTGTGCATGCACATACATATATAAAACAAATCAAATGCAGATGGTTGTGAGATCAAGGATATAAGTGAATAAAATGACTTAAAAATAATTTATTATGTTTTTACTACTTGCCAATTATTGAGCTAAGCAGAAAACATACAAATACAAAAGCAAGACATTTTTTGCCAAGAGGGAGTTTATATTCTAATAGGAAAGAAAACATATAGTAGAGTGCTGTTGTAGGACAAAAACTAAAGCCCAGTGGAGTCTGCATTAACTCATAGGTAAGGTGGCAAGGCTTGTAAGTCTAGACATTACCCCAATGAGGTAGATGGCAAGGACTAGATTTTCAGAAAGGCAAAATTATGATTTTGCTTTGGTGGCACCCACAGAAGGCACAGGATGACATTCTCCCATTTGAACCTGAAACTGATCAAAATAGACATAAACATGTTTGCGTGTGGATAGGTAGAGCAAAGATGGAGGTCATGAGAATTAAGAAGGTGGATAAATCAGGAATCTTAGATACTTGAAGGAATGTCAACATGAATATTGAAGTGGTGAAGTCAGGGGTTGAGGTGGAAAGTTGAAACTGCTTTGAGAAAGGGCAGAGAAATTTGAACCTAGTAGATGACTACAATAATGGTGAATCAGAATAGGGTGATATAGATCAATGTAATGAAACTCGAAGGTGAATAAATAGCTGAGTTTGATGATAGATGTCTGCAAATTATTTAGAACTGTTAATGAGTAACGAGGAATACACACACACACACACACACACACACACATATATTCCTTTTCTTGACACATTTTGTTTGGAGTGTGAGAGAAAGGGTGAAAGGTGCTGGAAGGGTATAAAAGGAATATAATATTTTCATGGAGAGCCAGGTTTCTCTAACCATAAGAAGATGGATGGAGTGTGAGAGGAAGACGGGTGTAGTTGCAAGAAATAGAGTTATAAATCTAAACCATTATGGAGAGTAGGAGAAATTGTGCAATGACTTGCTATGAGACTATGATGTTTGCATTTGTCTCTGAGTCAAGTGACTGCTATTTGTATTCTAAGGGTGAATTATTTTCTTCCTATAGAAGAATGTGAAGAATCTCTCCAAACTCCAGGTTATTATGGAGAATTAAGGGTTCCTGAAGGAAAAAGAAACAAGGACTCAATGGGAAAGAAAAGGATCTGATGTTAAGGATGAGAGATGATACTTGTCAGGATGATGGTGAATGGAAGAGTCTTACAAAGATGAAAAGCAAGGCAAAAAGGACAGCTGTACTAAAGAGCTATAAAAAGATTTGGGATTCTTCCTGAGGAGGCAAGAGTTGAACTCTGATGATGAAACTGCTTGTCCTTCTGAGCATGATATAAGAGAATCAAAGGAGCTATCAGGTGAGAGATAATTGAGTTAGAGGCAGAGGGCAAATGAATGATGGTAGTAGTTGCTTATCCAACTATTACTACTTATCAATCTAATAACAATAATAGAGAGGTCTGTTTTTTTTTCTTTGTATGTGTGTGTGTGTGTGTGTGTGTGTGTGTGTGTGTGTGTGTGTGTGTGGGAGCACACTTCCAAGACATAAAAGAGACCATCCCAAGACTTAGATAAGTCTTTTTTTTTTGATAAAAAGTGTAATAACTACCCATTTCTGGTGCTTCACAGGAGCACAAAGGACACTTCTAAAAGGAATATAAGAGGGATTGCTGGTAATTATGAAGTCTTAGGCAAGGAAAAAAAACATAGGGGCATAGGTGTGTCTATGTGTTTTCATCATTGACAATTGAAGACAAGAGATGCAGAAGAGAAAAAATAATTTTGGAAGTGAACAGCTGGCTAAGAAGGTGGTGCCTAAGAATGGGATGAATTTGGATTTTTATATCACAGCTTAAAATATGGAGTTGACAGATGCCTGGCAAAAGATTGAATATACCTAACAAAAGCTGTAAGACTGTATTTGTCAGGTGTCTCACTAATCTAATAAAAAGTGCTTAAATTGAAAAAAAATATAGAGGTAGAATACTACCTATGTATATTCCCCAATTTATATAATTTATGTACATATAATATGTACAGTATATGTAGTAACCACAAAAAGGAGAAAAAAAGAATAGCAGTGAGACACCCAGACATTCATAAGACACAAAATCAAAGAAAAAAAGTAAGTAGCAAAAACCAAATGACATTAAATGCCTAAACACCAATGCCCAAATTTAAGTCAATAAATGATAAAATGAAACTAATGGTCTTAAAACAAAATTTCTATTTTGCTTTATTTATACCAGTATAATTGATTAGGAGAAACCCTTGACAGAACCATGATTTTGGATCAATATGCCTTATAAGGATGGTGGGGCAGCCTTGTATATTAAGAAGACATATTTATGTGAGAAAATACAAGGACCAAAGAGAAGCAAGAATGGTAGAGAGTATTTAAGTTAACATCAAATGAGGGAGAAAGAGAAAAGATTTTGTCATTAGCTTATACTGCAGACACACTGGAAAGAAAGAGGAAACTGATAAATAATTTGGAAAAAAAAACCAGATTGCAAGCCTGACTCAGTGGCATGATAAAGTAATAACATGATCTTGAATTATTCAGACATTTGCAGAAACTTTAGATCAACGTTCTACCATTAGTATTTTTAACTTTAGTGATGACTTCATCCTTCAAAAGATATTGGAGCCAACAAAGGAGAATTGTATTCTGGAGCTGATTCTCACTAACAAGAAGTAATCAATGACAAGAGAGGAAAATATGGGAACATTGAGGAAAAATCAGCTTCATAAGTATAAAATGGCATAGGCATGGTTAGACAGCTATTGTCTTGAAAAATATCTAGTTTTACTGGACTACAAGCTCAATATGACATAGCAGTGTGATGAGGCAGACAAAAAGGTAATTGAATTTTAGATTGCATTAATTCTAGTATAATTACAAGAGTAGGGAGTTGACAGTATCAGTGTACCATCATATCTCCTCTGGAATGTAGTGGTTACTTCTAGGAATCAGAGTTTAGGAAGAATACTGGCAAACTGCAGAGTATCCAGAGGACAGTGAACAGAATTGGTAAGAGCCTTAAGGCCATGACATATTATAGCAGCTGGAAGGCATGGGACATGTTTAGACTGGAGGAAAAAAAGACTCCAATAGAATGATAGTTGTCTTTAAATACTGTCCCAAAAGTCTTAGTGAGACTTTAAGCCTAAAGAACACTAACACTTTAGGGACACCATATGTCTTTTCCCTCCCACTTAATAGTATTTTATTTTTTCCTATTTCATGTAAAGATAGTTTCCAACATTCATTTTTATAAAATTTTGAGTTCCAATTTTTTTCTCCCTTCCTTCCTTCTCTCCACCCTACCCAAGACATAAAGAAATGTGATATAAGCTATACACGTACAATAATATTAAAGATGTTTCTGCATTAGTCATGTTGTAGAAGAAGAATCAAAACAAAAGGGAAAAACCACAAGAAAGAAAAACAACAAAAAAGAGAAAATAGTATGCTTTGATCTGCATTCAGAATCCATAGTTCTTTCTCTGGATGTGAATAGCATTTTCCATCATGAGTCTTTTGTGATTATCTTATATCATTGTATTACTGAGAGGAGCTAAATCTATCAAAGTTGATCATCACACAATGTTACTATTAGTGTGTACAATGTTCTCCTGGTTCTGCTCACTTCACTCAGCATCTGTTCATGTAAGAATTTCCAGATTTTATTTTTTTTTCTGAAATCTGCCTGTTCATCATTTCTTATAGCACGATAGTATTCCATTACATTCATATACTACAGCTTGTTCAACCCTTCCCCAATTGATGGGCATCCCCTCAATTCCCAATTCTTTGCCACCACTGAAAGAGCTGCTACAAATATTTTTGTACATGTGCGTCCTTTTCCATTTTTTATGATTGCTTTGGATACAGACTTGGCAATAGTATTGCTGAATTAAAAAGTATGCACACTTTTATAGCCCTTTGGGCATAGTTTCAAATTGCCCTCCAGAATGGTTGGATCAGATCACAACTCCACCTGTTGGGAATGAAATGGAATGAAATGGAAATGAATTAGAGCTTAGAATGTACTAAATATGATATTAAGTGTTGGAGATAGAGAGAGTTAATTGAGATAGGCTCCTGCTTTCAAGGGGTTAAGGTTCACATTGTAATTGGAGGGAAAAAAGAAATGCATAAAGGAGGCTTCATGTTTATGTTCAGTTCAAGACAGATCAAAAATCAAGGTAGTAGGTAGGAAAAGTAGAAAAGCAGATAACAAGGCTGAGGTTTTCTTGGGGAACAATAATACGGCAAATGTTTTATCCCCCCTAAAACCTTATTGTATTTAAGAGTTAAAGTAGCATGGTCTCTGGGATACTTCCAGCAGAAGAAGAGATCTCTGCTGGTGGTCTTTGATATTGTGCTTCAAGGTGTGAAGTTGGCAATTGGGTAGTAGAAGCTGATTAAGAAAAGTAAGAGGCCTAGTATTTAAGCTTTCCAAGGTTGTAGAGGTCTGGGGGCTTGTTGCTTTTCCCACATATTTCAAAGTAACAGGATGGAATAGGTTATCTATTCATACATAGCACTAACTTTGAGATCTAGATCCTGGATAGTTGGAGGTGACAAAGCCTTTTGATGATAACGATAAGCAGATTCAACCTCTATATAGTTTTAAATGGAGGGACTTTCCAAATCACTCTTCTAGCACCATGGATATAGGAGAATGGAACTGGTTAGGCAAGAGGTTTGGGGGCCATGAAGATCCCCTCTTAGTGGAGGCTTGGTGGTTATGGAAGCCTGTAGCTTTGATGCTGTGACTCAGAACAGAGTAGCAGTAGACTCCAGCATACCAGGTACTCAAGGCTATGATATTCAATCCCAAAAGAGTCTTGGGCTACAGTATACATACTCTGTCAAATAAAACAAACAAAAAACCAAAAAAAATCAAAACAAACAAACAAAAAATCTTTCCTTCATTTTTGCTCCTTTCTGTCTCTTAATGGATATAACTTCAAATCATATAGCATAGAGTAGCAGTTACAATATAGGCAGAAGAATATGAGAAGATAAAGGATTCACAGGAGAAAATAATCCCCAAAAAGAACCAGAAAAAAAAGAAAAAGTTCTGGGCACAGATGGCTATACATAAATGTTCCAATTATTATCAATAAATAAAGTAAAATAGAGATGCTATTTTTCTTTTGGGATTAGGTCTGTGACTTCATTAATGTTGTGAATCATTTTGAAGAAATTGACTCCACCAAATCAGGACAAAAATATATATTCTTATGTTAATAGTGCTTGGGGCATTTAGAGGTTAAGTAATTTCTCCAAGTTCAAACTGTATTCATTAAAGGTAGAATTTTAAGGCATTTCCCTTATCCTGAGGACATCATCATATCTACTATACCTTTACAACTACATCAAATAGACAAATTTGACTTCATATATGTGTGTGTGTGTGATTTAGTTCAAGTAACTTTCTAAGCCATGAAGTGCTATATGTTCGCTATTGTTAGTATACATACACATATATGCATACTTGTGTATGTATGTATGCATGTGTGTACTCATTTATATAAATGTAAAACAAATAGTTCAACTATATAATACATTCTGTGTATACATGACATATATGTGTGTACCTTCTATACATATGTGAGTATATGCATATGTATATGTTTTCATATATATGCGCATGACTGGTAAGCCTCAGCTGGGCTTAAAACTTCCTAACTTAGGTTTATAATTACACATTTACTAAATTTGCATTTCTAATCCCAAATCCAAACAAATACACAGACACCAATTCTAAGATTTAGCCTTCATTTCTTTTTGACTGGTAATTCTCTACTGTGAGAAAACCCTCCCATTTCTAAATAGAATGGCACTAAGGGGCATCCAATCCATCTTATTTGTTATCCCTTCCTCAACTATGCTTCCAAATGCATCCAGACAATTTCTAAGAAGAAAGTGTTTTAGCTGTTGAAACAGGGTTTGTGAATAAAAGGAACATACCCAACCTCACACAGGCTCCATTTATCAAATTCACTTTACCAATGGGCCTTGCCTGACACGACACTCTAGTGCCAAATACTTGCAGTGTGGAAGTGTTTGTAGCTTGTAATTAACTCTGAAAAAAGACTTATGGGACTTCCTGTAGTGCAAGGGAAACTGGAACTTAAGACTCCTCCCTTATGGCTGTAGGTTCTTGGTGGAAGCTTCACACATGATCTTGGGAGATGCATAGTTATTCAATGTCTTTCTTGGGTATAGTTCAGAAATCTTATTGGTCCTTTTCCTTCCATTTGCTTTCTTTGACTCATATGTGTTCAATTCCACTAGCTCCTCTCTTATACAGTGTCCAATTAAGGGTGACTCATGGGTTACTATCAGCAGTACCTCACCCAGAACCTACCTAGAATTTCTAATCAACTTCAAGAATGAAAAATGTAGTAACTGGGCTACAGTCACTTGGGGAATATCTCAGAGCTTATAGTTTGTGCTTTCAGCTTCAATTTCTCATGCTTCCTCCAATTTTAGGACACCCATTTACCAAGGGTACTGCTAATCTCTTCTGGTATTCCTTGCCTCACACCTTACTCCAATAGTAATCAACATGCATGAGGCTTTGCTGATAATCCAAAGTCAGAACTCCTGAAGAAACACTCAACTGGTAGGAAGTCATATCATAGATTTTTTTTTAATTGAGTCAGGCTTTACATTGACAGGGCAAAGATTGACTTCACAAGAGAAGCTTCAGATAATGTCTAAGAGATAAAAACCAGTTGACCTAGACCAAACATTAATCAGTCAGTCATACAATCACTGTGAAGAAAATGTTTTGTTAACAGTAAAGCCAGAACAGCATCTTGTATCTGATTTTTTTATACTTGGTTACTCTTCACTCAACTCAAACTCTGCCTCTCTAACTCCAATCAGGGGTTTCTTTTTCTCTTCCTATCCACAGCTAGGGCTTTTCCTAATCATCGTTATGTTTCAACCTTATCTGATACTACCTACTTCATACAGAAATTTTGGAGGGAAATGCCAAATGAATCTTAAAATTTGGTATAAATGTGAGTTGTTACTTAGAGTTCATAAATACATCCTTACAATGAGTATGTGTACTATAATATGTATTATTAATATTATTATATAATAATTGGGGACCTTCTTATCCAATTAAGTTTCCAGTTAGCTCACTAAATTTTAGCTAAGTTGCGGTTCAAAATCTACTCCAACTATCACTAATGATCTCCCATTGTTTTGCATACTTGTACCAATCAGGCAGGAACACACAATTCGCTACAAAGGAATTTAGTGCATTAAATATGTAGTAAAGAATTAGAACACCCCCCAAAAATCAATTCTCTATCTCACCAATGTGTATGCTCTCACTGAAGAGTGGACTTTCATAGTAATCAAGCATGCATAGTAATCATGTAATCATGCATGTGTGTGTATATATATATATATATATATATATATATATATATATATAAAGTGTGTGTGTGTGTGTGAAGAACACACATCCAGAACAATCATGTAGAGGGGCATATAAATATAATATAGATATGATTGGGGTATACTCAGTGTATATATGCAGAGTACATGTGAGCTAGTCATTCAATATTGCACAACTGCTAGTGCCTTCTGGTGATGTCAACAGTCTCTATTGAACCTGCAATTGATGAATTGTACCTCTCCACATATCTTTTCCAGTATTTTTATCAGTTGTTCCTCCAAGAAGAGGAAGTCCACCCCACCCCAGTAAGCATCACATCTGTGACCTAGTTACTTTATAGCTAGTGTTAGTTTCATGATCACTTGACATCCTGCCGAACATTTATCAGGTATGCTGTGGTTCTTGAGGCTCTGCAAGTGATATTAAAATGTTCCTTAAACTGTTCCTCTTATGCATTGTAGAGTTTTATGGTAAATAAACATTAGCCCTTTAAAGGTATAACTACATAATATCCTCACCTGATATACTATCCTCGGGGTCACCTGTTACTCTGGGCAGTGAGGTATAATGAAAAAAGATCTGGGTACGGAGTCAGAGGACCTAGGTTCAAATTTCTTTTCTGCTATTTTCTTTATTCATGGCCATGACCAAGTCACTTTACATTTTCCAAACTCAGTTAAAACATATGTAAAGAGAAAAGGATTTGATTAGTTGAGATTTTATCTCTTAACTCTATGATCCTCTGTCCCTCCAACTACTGCAGGTGCTATAAGCCTCTCCCCTACAATGGATCTGACTCACTTAATGGGAATTCACATGAAAGTTTGTTTTCAAACATAATCTTGTCTCCAATGATATGGACAGAACTAGAAGGGATTTTAGAGGTATTATAATAATAATAGCAACAAAAACAAATAATTATGCTAGATAGCCTTTATATAGTGTTTTAAGTTTATAAAAGGCTTCAGAAATATTATCACATTTTAACCCCACAACTACATATAGAGGCAGACACTGTTACAATTTCCATTTCATAGGCAAGGAAATTGAAGCAAAGAGGTTAAGTGAATTAGCAAAGGTGGTATAATTAGCAAGTGTCTGAGGCCAGAATTGAATTCATAATGATCCTGACTCCAGGTCTAGTGTTCTATCTATGGTGCCACGTAGCTATTTCAATATTCTCATTTCACAATTGCAAAAACTGAGACTTGGAGAGTATGGATTACTTGCCCAAGGTAACACGTATTTTAAGTAGCAAAGCCAGTATTTAGCTCTGGTAATCTGACTCTATGTAGCTACACTACTCTTTCTGGTACAATACATCATCTTATAATTGTGTCTCACTGAAAGTATTCAAGATTTTTCCATTCTTCTTTGGCATAGCCAATTCTTCCATCCACTTGTTCCTTTGTATGAGCAACTAATAAAACCTCCAATGGAATAGGAAGAAGCCTTAGTAACATTAGAAATGGCAGTTAAGGTAGCTGTAATGAAACACCCAGCTCCATTGGAGACTGATGCTTTCAGAATTTCTACTGGGGAGATGCTCACACAAAAACCTTTTGGGAAGACAAGGAAATCTTAGACAGAGATTCTTTATCAGCTTACAAAAGCCTGGATCCTTTAAGTTTCTAAAAAACTCTAGTCTAACTAGTTTTCTTGGGTTCACCAGGAACAATTTTGGGTAAATAACTGAAGGTCACGGCCCCAGACTCCACAAATGTAACACTCTAATTCATAGATAATATAAACTATAAACCCAATGGCAAAAGCATTTAATGAAGATACAAAAATAATGCAAATAATGAAAGGAAAACAAGCAATAGAAACGTTCTCTGTCCCCAAGCATAAATGAGTTTAACCATCATGAAGGCTCCTCCTAATTCTGACAAACTTCACCCCCTCCCAAGCAGGGGAATGACACTTCAGAAATCATGGCTTAATACTAAAATGTTTAATATTCAGTGCCATTTCCTCAAGGAGTTCCATGGAAACCTATTATGATAGGCTAAATAACTATACTACTTCCATCTAGGCTCTATGGTCATAAGAACTTTTATCAGATTTCTATGTTCAGGAATACCTGAAGTATCACTCCATTGTGTGTGTGTGTGTGTGTGTGTGTGTGTGTGCACTGATGTTTCACTGCTGTAACCATAGATGAAATTTCCTCCTTTTTCTTCACTCACTTCCGGGGGTCGAGTAGTCCGGCATTTTAATTACCTTGTGTTTGAGACATAAAACAGATCCTTTGCCTGGTTATGTCACCACGCTGTAAACAGGCATAAAATCTTCTGGGAAATGTAGTCCAGATAATTTTTCCCATAAGAAATATTCTCTAGGCCCCAGGCAGCATGGGAAAAGAAGGACTATAACCTTTTCTCCTTGGTTATATCTGCTATACTTGCGACAACATCAGCCAGAAGAAACTACCCATTCAGAAGATTCTTGCCAGCATCTTAAGCATCTGGCATAGTATTTGGTACAAAATAGTTACCTAATAAATGCTTATTGAACTTCATTAATATAATTCATTTATATATGCCCATTCTCTCTGCCCTCAATTGCTTCTCTAGTTTCCATTTTGAGTACCTGAAGACATCAAAGATGTTGCTCTCTGTGAGCAAAGAATAATTGCGATAGCTGAAAAGAAATGTGAGATATGTAAATTTAAAGACATCTCCATTCCAAATGTTAAAATGGACTATTTGTGTCTGAACTATGGTAGTATTTACTTAGTTCATACTGGTTTAATCAACCACAGTTAAACACACCATACTTTGACTATGACATTATGATGTCATTTTGGTCCTCTTCAAGTACAAAAGGCAACAAACTTTTTTCCCATTTCAACCCCAATTCTGTGAATGCTTTTTGAGTATGGTTATGAGGACTAAGCAGGGAAGTAGGGTAAGTGTCAAGGATGATATACAATTCTCATAATTTAACAAAGACAATATATTTGTTAAATTTCTAATGCACAAAGTACTTTACTAGCTGCTCGGAAGAGGAAGGGAACAAAAATATATTTATACCTACTATGTGCCCAGTACTATGCTAAACTCTTTACAAATATCTTGTTTGATCCACACAGCCCATTTTACATTTGAGGAAATGGAGATAGAGAGGTTAAGAGACTTGTCCAGGGTCACACAGTTATGCAGTATTGAGTCCAGATTTAAATTCAGGTCTTCCTGACTTAAGGGCTACCACTTTCTCCACTGTACCATGTAGCTATCTAAAACAAAATAAAATTTTAACATGTTTCTTTCCTTCATTGATCATAATATGCTTATCGAAAATAATAAGTTGCCTTTATAAAGCACATTACAGTTTAAAAATAGTTTTCCTCATAAACACCCTCTAAGGCATATAGTACAAGCTTCTTCTGCCCCATTTTTACAGACGGGGAAGCTGAGTTTAAGAGAGGTGAAACCATTTGCCAATAGTCACACAGATAAGATTCAGAACAAGCATGAAGTGATGAAACACTTTAAGAGGGCTGGGTTTAATAGCTGAATGAAAGAAATGGGAAGAGCTCTGGACATGTAGTCCAAAAATCTAGCTTTGAGATCCAGCTCTATCACTTCCTAACCATGTGGACATTATTCAAGATTTGCACTTCCTACTTCTGAGCACCCTTACAACAAAGCTGTTTTGCAAACCATAAAGTTCTTTAGAATTTAGTGCTATCAACATAATAATCCTTATAACAATAATAATAAGCCTTCTGAGTTTTATTTGAATTTTCAACTTAAATTGTCTTTACCCAATAACAGTGGCTATTTTGAAAGTCAGTTTTCCTGCTTCATTTAAGACTAAATAAGTTACTAATCATAAACATCATTCAATGGAGGAGTTTAAAAGGTGATTTATTTATTTATTTATTTGCTAATTTGGACTCCTAGAGCAGAAACAAATATTGGTTTTTGTTTGTTTGTTTAAGAGATTGTCTTGCTTCTGAAATTGTTAATGGAAGAGACATCGCACTTTTCCCTTGGCAAAAGAGCAAAAGAACTGTAAGGGGACTGAGAACTTGGAGTCTGATCTTGTAGTTTGGGGACTCACCCTTATTCTGCCCAGCACTGGTTTAAAGACACAACACCTGGAGGCATATAATGGAGGCGTGTTTTCCCAACTGTTTTTATCTTCACTGTTCTGCTACACACAGAGCTGCCATTATGGTGTCCTTTGCAAGCCGAGAACCCTGGTCTACCTGGTACATGAAATAAGACTCCCAGATACACAGTCACCTCTTGGAAGAAGACATTGCAGGACAAATTTACATCATGACAGAACAGTTCTTTGGAAATAGGAACGTGCTCTTGTCATTGCAAAGTCTTTTTCGTAGCACAGAGTTTTTATTAACATGTTTGGTAAGTACTAATGAGCATGAGGATACTAAAAAAAAAAGAAAAAAAGAATGAAGACAATTTCAACCCAAGATTCCATTAATAATCAAGTAAGTAAGTATGTGTGAGTAATAATAGTTAGGATTTTTACCTTGTTTTGAGGTTTGTGAAGTGTACCATTTTCATTATTTCATTTGGTCTTCATAACAACTCCATAGGCAGGTATTACAGTTATTATTATGGCCATTTTTCAGGTAAAACTAAATTAAATGACTCACCCATTTTTGCAAAGCTAATAATTCCCCTGTTACACTGTGATGAATGACATTTCTATTTCATTTTAATTCTTTCAAAATAAGACAAAAATATGAACATGCTTTTACTATAAAGGGTTGTTGTGAGGGTGTTGTTTTACATTTTTCAGATGAGGAAACAGTGATTTGCCTAAAGTCACATGGCCAGTAAGTGTCAGAGCACAGAGACAAACTCAGGACCCTTGCATTCAGATATCTTCTTTTCCTTCTATATTTTCATGAAGAAAAGTCTGGGGCACTAGGTACCTAGAATCCAGTACAATTGTTCTAGAGTATGATGGTGACAGAAAATGCAAATGGAAAGAGGTGAATGCTTTCCCTAATCTCTGTTGGAACATGAAAGAGATAGAAGTGATATATTTACCCCCAGGATAGTCAGAATTGTGGTTTCAGCTGAGTAAGACAAATAGGAAGTGTTCTCACTGTCTCCTATTGAGATATTTTGCACCAAATGGCAAGGCTTTTAGACCAAGATATAAAACAGAATCTCAAATAACCTTGAGGCTTCCAGGTCCCTAAAGAGGAAAAAAAAAACTATAAGTATGTTGCCTTAGGTACAACCACAGGAATTGTTCTTCTGATCTGTTCTTTGAGAGAGCTAGACCTTAGAGGTAATTAATACCTATTCAGGGAGCAACAAGGAGCCAATGGAGATATGAAGGAACCACAAAGCCTGCCAGAAAAGGAGGACAGCTGTGACAAAGTGACAATCGTCTGTCAGGAACAGGGGTTTAGCAAGGAATGATGGGAAGGAGCAAATCCTGACCTTCTTTTTTGCTGGATCCTAAACAAATCAGTATTATGAGTCAGAGATAGTACAATGTGGCTTGGTGGAGATGGTGTGGGAATGTGTCAGTAGCAAAGTAGTGAGGAATAACTTCTTAGGAATTCAGATGAAGAGTCGTTTCTGTTAACATTAATCTATAAATAAGGGATGGAGGAGAGTCGAATATCCAGGCTCTACTTCAGGTAGAGAATAGGTGAGGAATGAATGTGGATGGTAGGAGGGTGCTAGGTGGCACAGTATATAGAGTGCCAGGCCTGGACTCAGGAAGACCTGAGTTCAAATCTGGCCTTAGACACTTACTGGCTGTGTGACCCTGGATAAGTTACTTAACCTTGTTTGTTTCAGTTTTATCATCTACAAAATGAGCTGGAAAAGGAAATGGTAAAGCACTTCAGGATCTTTGCTAAGAAAACTCCAAATGGGGTCACAAAGAGTCAGACATAACTACAATGACTGAACAACAACAACGGATAAAAAGGTGAATGGTCTTGAAAGTGTACTCAGGCTGTTGTCAAGAGGAAATCTCAGATACAATGATTGTATAATGTATCATAAATATCTCATTTAAGGAGTTGAGCAATTTTTCTGAATCACTCTTTGATCCTGCAAGTGTTACTTTGTCCACTAGGACCATGAAGAATTTAAGGCTTGCTGCTATGTGTGTGTGTGTGTGTGTGTGTGTGTGTGTGTGTGTACATGTGCATGTACGTGTGTGTGTGTGTGTATGTGTGTGTGTGTTCATGTGTGCAGATTTATGATTTCATCAGTGTAGGGAATACCCCAATGAGCAAACTCTCTCTACCAATGCAGATCAGCAACTATTCAACAATTTACAGTCACAGAATCCCCTGAAAAAGTTCAGTGCTCTGCCCTAGGTCACACACACAGTATGCGGCACAGGCAGGCTTGGAAGCCAAGTCTTCCTGATTGTTAGACTGCTTAGCTATCCACTATACTACACCGTCTCTAATATTCCTATGATAAATTATTCACATTAGCCTTTTTTTGTGAAAGGGAGCAATTCTAGGCAAAGTGAACCTGCTTTCAAATCTCAGCTCTACTATTCTTAGCTATTTGACCTTACAGAAATCCTTTCACCTCTATCAGAATCCTTCCTACTGTATTAGGGTTGCCTAATTAGCAAGTGAGGACCATTAACCAACAATGGTGCCCCTCGTCTTCTCCTTTGGTGGGAATCACATTCTTTCCTTTATATAAGTCCCCTCATATGACTAAATGTTGGCACTAATTCTACCTGAGGGTGATACATTCTAGTAGCATCCCTCTCCCTGCTGGAGCTGTTCCTGGTGAGTAGTATATGCTGAATAAATTTATGTGCTTGATCTGCTTCTTGTCTCAGAAATGTTTGCTCCTTTCTAAGGAAATGCAGTACTGTTAACCTTTTTCTATAGTCATGAGTCAACATGTTTCAGTCTTCTTTCTGCCCAGACTGTAGAGGAGTTCATAATAAGACCTAACAAAAAAGCTTTCCTCATTCAATTCAATAAGCATTTATTAAGCACCAATTATTTGCAAGATATAGTACTAGGTGTTTGGTATGCAAAGACAAAACAAGACAAAGAAGGATGTATACAGTGTAGGAGAATAGAAAAACCTACAATGAAAGCTTCTGTCCCTTCTTCCATTTACATATCCTCCACAGCTGTAGGACAGTGAGTTGGCCTAGTACTCAAACACAGGTCTGGCTCTAAATGCTGTTATTGGCAACATCTAGCCAGCCTTAACAGAGGATAAGTAAAGCACTACCCTATTCTCCTGCTTGCTATTCCTATAATTCAGTTTCTATGGCTTACTTAACGCTTTAATATACACCAAAACTCTTATTCATAATTTTGTTGTTCTTCTCCTAACCAATGAAATCAATGTTTTCTCAAAACTGAGGACCAAAGTGCACTTTTTAGAAAGCTTCCATTTTCCACATCATTATTTCTTTTCTGTCTTTCTCTTTTTTTTACATTGAAAAAAATCCTGTAGGCATTTCTAGGAAAACTGCCCCCCAAAAAAACCACAGATATATTACTAAGGCTCCATCTCATATACTGTCCTTAACCACCATAATATCACAAACAATTTCTTGCTCAATCAAATTATAATTGCCACAACACAATTACGGTTCTTGGATCAGCCACTCAGGCCTAGTGGCATTAGTCCTGAACTCTAGCTGTACAATGAGAACATGTATTTTCACTCTTATACTGTTTACTTTACATATGTGCTTGTTAAGTCATGAAAACTATGAATTCATCTCATTATTTGTAATGAAGGTGAAAGGTTATTTGTGGCATTTTAATTTTTCAATCCAATGATGGTATCAGGAATTCTTAACCTGAAGTCCATTCACTTTTTTTTTCCTTTTAACATTTGACAAATGTAACAAAAGCTTCATGGACAGGCCCATTTTGACATGTCTATTTGTTCTGCAGGGATCAGCCAGGATATAGAAACTACCTATCAGAAGGTTTGTTACAAAGTAGTGATTTTTTTTTTCTTGGCCACAGCAACTTATGAATCTAGGTTCAAATCCATTCTATGACATTTACTGTTTGTGTGAACTTGGGCAAGTAATTATCTCCCCTAGACTTCAATTTCCCATATCTTTAAAATGAGGGAATTGGACTAGATGATCTCTTAGGTGCCTACTAGTTCCAAATCTCTGATCTCTATCATGGCACAGTGTCTGGCCCATGGTGGGTGCTTAAAGCCTTTGATGACTGATTGTTATACATATGTGAGGAAAGAATTACAATCCATGCAGGTGGAGGGCAAATCCACACAAGTGAAATGAGAAGTTCTTTAATTCTATGAATGAATTAGAATCAATAAGGTGAATTGTAACAATCCTACATATTATTTATTGTAATATCATAGAATTATAAGGTTGAAATAGACCTTAGAAATTATCCAATTCAACTCTCCCATTGTGCAGATTAGAAAACTACCTTGAGAGGTAAAGTGATTGGTCTATAGTTAGCTCTTATACAGCAAGTATTTAGAAGAGCTGGGGTTTGAGTTCAGGTATTCTGATACCAGAAACAGAGTTCTTCCATTACAGTACAGTGACTACATCATGATAATATATGTATTATGACTTATCCTCATTATTGTGTCTCAATTTGCAATACACATAACTTTGACCAGAGTTGAAGCCATTTTTATTCTTATTTCTGAAATAAGGGGTTTGGAAGATATGCTTAAATATACTTTAGGTATTGACTACCCTTTGCATAATGTTGAAAAGCCATGCTGTGAAAACCAAAGAACCCTATCAGCAGCTTGTAAAGTCTTGAATGTTCTCTGACAAGATCCCCTATTAGCAAAATGTCGCTATAGTTGAGTGACTATTTTTTTAATAGGAAGGAAAGAGAGAGAGGGATCTCAATTTGAATGAAGTGAAGTATTTCTATTTCACAAGGATGGCACTGCCAGAATAAACATGTAGCCCTGGAATTTTAAGTGGAAAGTGGCAACTTCACATAAATCCTCATAGAATATTGTCATATCCCACCCATGGTAGATAATTAGATTCCATTCTCCTGGGATGTGGATTGAAAAATGTTAGGGGACAGGGAAGGATGAAGAGGAGGGTTAGTTTTGCTCACTTTCTCTTCTCATCAGAAAAAAATAGGGGGAGAGGATAGTGGACCACAAATTTGCCTTCTTTTTTTTTTTTGGGTGGACAGGTCAATATGAAGGACATGAAAGGAATTGAATCAGGAAGGACCTTAGAAACAGAAGGACCAAGATCAACATGGGAATCCTTTCAAAATCTCCTTTTCGATTTTAATTTGCACTTATTTCTTTGGTTGACTTTCTTTAATAGTGTATGAAAATGAAATTCAACCAGTCTCTGCCCCCCCCAAAAAAAAGAAAGACAGCCTGCATATACTTTTGGAAGAACACCTCCTCAGATAAACTACAATGATGCTTCTTTAGCTCATGGGTGACAGTGAGATCTTAAAGAAACCACAGCTAAACCTGAAAATTCTTTTCCCCTGAAAGTGATGGTGGAGAGTGGGTGTGGGAAGACATTCTTACTCCCATCTGCTTCCCTCTCTTTGCATCCTCACCATCTTATTGCATTCAACCAATATCATACATGTTTAAGTAAAAATACTTTAAATCTAAAGATAGAATCTTGTCTTTGAAATTTGAACTGCAAAGGCATCTACAAAGCATCTTACACAACTCTCATTTTATGAATACAAAAACTGAGATCCTGAGAATCAACATAGGTCACACAAGTAGCAAAGCCAGGATTTGAACCTTTGTTCTCTGAGTACAGATTTAGGGATAGTACCCCTCCACCACACTGGGTTCTCTCCATGAACCAGCTCTGTTGTTCAGTTTTCTTATAAATCTCCTGCCTACAATTGCAGAAGCAATTTAGCTTATCCATTGGCCTGGTGAGCTCCATCCTGTTCTGAGTTGAATACCTTCCATCTCTGCACAGCAACCTGTTAAATATTTATTACTGAACAATGTTGGAATCAGGTGAGATGGTGCACCCAGCTAAGGCACAAATACCCCATGTTGAGCCCCTCCTCTCATCAAACCCCCAGATCCTGTCCTTGCAGAGTTAGGGAATAGAGCATGAAAAAACAACAAAGGCTTCCTGATTAGCCCAGACTGTGTTTCCAATGCCATATTTTTAAAGTACTAGTTAGAAGCAAACATCATTAGCTTTCCCCCCAACCCCAGCATGTCAATTGTTAAGGGAGATGTCAGTAACCCATGCCCCCAAACAGCTTTGTTAAAGAGGTTGATTAGAGAAAGAGGTAACACTTACACAGATGGTTAAGGCTAATCTCCCTACTTGATTGGTTCTTTTGTTAATATAAGCCTGTTGGAAATGGTTGGACCTCTGACTACTTGAAGAAAAACAACTTGCAACTTATATATGACAGATGTTGAATAAACAGTGTATTCTCTCTGTTTAAATTGAAAACACCTATACATTATGGCTTTCAATTCAACAAAGGCTTATGAAGTTCCTGCTGAGTGTAAGACACTGTCTAGGGTGCGGGAGATACCAACACAAAAGGAGAAAGTCCAAAGGCTAAGTATCATTTTAGATTCCAAAGAGCTTATGTTACTCTCAAGAATGATGAAATATGGTCCAAATATAATGAACAGTAAACTGAGAAAGGAAGCACTAACTTGGGGGAGGGGGTTGTCAGGGAAAGTTCCCATAATAATGTGAATCACATAAGTTCACATGATAATAAGCCTTGAAATAAGTCACTGATTATGAGATCAGAAATGAAGATTGCATGTATTCTAAACCCACGGGATGTTTCGCACAAGTATACAGATATGGAGGATGATGTTCCAAGTTTGGAGAAAATCCAGTTTTCTGTTTTGGCTGGAATATTGAGTTCATTAAAGGGAGTAATAATAGAGTCTGGAAAATAGAGAGGAGCCAGATTGGGGATAGCTTTGAATTCTAGTTTCAGGAGTCTGTATATTAGCCTAGAAGCAATGGAGAACTACTTAAGGTTTTTGAACAGGGATATGTTATAATCATAACTGAACTTTAGAAAATGGTTTTGGCATCAGTGTGGATGAAAGGTTGGAAATTGAAGAGATTAGAATTAGGGATATCAATTAAACATTTTCAAAATAGTCCTGTTGAAAAATGATGAAAAGCTGGGTTGTGGTACTATAATATTTAGCTATGGATGGAATTGGGTGGATGTCATACATTCTGTGGGGGTAGGATCAGTAAGCCTGGCAATGAATGTAATATGCTTGGGGGGAAGTAACAGAAAGGGAAGAATTGAATATGGTTCCAAGGTTTCAAACTTTAATAGAAATAGGGAAGTTTAGGGGCAAAGTTAAAGGGATTTTGAAATGTCTTTAAGGCAACATGATTGTGGAACATAAAGGGGGAGTAATATTGAAGATGGCTAGAGATGTGGAGCTGGAGAGGAGGTAAAAGGTTAGGGTGGAAAATATAGACTTGGTAGTCATCTATGCAGAGATGATAATTGCACCTTTGGCAGTCAATGAGAACATGTAGTTTGAAAGTATAGAAAGAAAAGAGACAAGGAGAAATTATAGCTCATTGGGGGAATCTTGGGGTTACAAGCCCTTTTGCATGTTTAGAATGCACCACTGACCATCTCTTTCTCTCAGTGCATTTAGGGGATGGGAGATCAATCTTTAAGTATTTATTCTGCTATGTGGAAGGCAATCTGCTAATCTCTAGGGATATAAAGAAAGGCAAAAAAACAGATCCAGCCCTTGAGGAACTTACAACCCAATGATAATACAGCAAAGATCCTTGGAGAATGAGCAGACGAGTAGCAGGGCACCAGGTAAAAGCAGAGAAAATTGGGGGGGGGCAACAAAACAAAGGAAGACTTCATAATGTCAAGTTACAAGGAGTTCAAGCCAGATAACAACCAACAATCAATCATCAGATTTAGCAGGTTAGAAACAGTGCCAGTAATCATACACAAATCACGTAACCTCAAGGAATCTTAGTTTTTTCATTATTGAAATGGGAATAATATTTTTCATACACCTTCCTTTTTTAATCTTATTTAATATTTTATTATTCCCAATTACATGTAAAAAGATTTGTAACATTTCTTTTTCAAATTTTGAGTTTCAAATTCTCTCTCTCCCTTCCCTCCCTCTTCACTGAGAAGTCAAACAATTTGACATAGGTTATACATGTGTAGTCATGCAAAATACTTTTCTGTGTAAATCATTCTGTGAAAGAAAACACAGACAAAAAAAGTCAAGACAAATAAAGAAAATAAAGAAAAAAAGTATATTTTATCTGCATTCAGGCTCTCCCAGTTCTATCTCTGGTGCACTCTTTCTCTGGAGTTCTTTCTCTGATAGCAGTTTTCATCATAAGTCCTACATAATTATGTTGGATCATTGTATTGTTGAGAATAGCTAAATTATTCATAGTATATATTCACACAATATTGCTATTACTGTGTACAATGTTTTCCTGGTGTTGCTTATTTCACTTTGTATTGGTTCATGTAAGTTTTTCCATGATTTTCTGAGAACATCCTGCTCATCATTCTTAAAGCACAATAGCGTTTTATCACAATCATATACAATAACTTGTTCAGCCATTCCCCAATTGATGAACATCCATTCAATTTCTAATTGTTTGCCATCACCTAAAGAGCTGCTTTAAATATTTTTGTATACATAAATACTTTTCCTTTTTCTTAAATCTCTTTGGGATACAGACCTGGTAGTGGTATTACTTGGTCAAAGGGTACAATGGTTTTATAACCTTTTGTCCATAGTTCCAAATTGCTTTCCAGAATGATTGAATCAGTTTACAACTTCATCAATAATACATTACTGTTTTAATTTTCCCATATCCCCTCCAACATTTTTCATTTTCTTTTTCTGTCATATTAGCCAATCTGACAGGTGTGAAGTCTGGGTTCAGAGTTGTTTTAATTTGTATTTTTTTCATCAATAGTGATTTAAAGCATTTTTTTCATATGACCATAATTAGCTTTGATTACTTTGTCTGAAAACTACCTGTTCATATCCTTTGATCATTTATCATTTGAGGAATGGCTCTTATTTCTTTAAATTTGATTCCATTTTCTGTACATTTGATAAATTAAGTCTTTATCAGAGAAACTCACTGTAAATTTTTTTCACAGTAATGATTAGCAATTATGTATTTCCCTCCATCCTATTTTCCCCAGTTTATCCTATGCTCTCTCTCCTTTTACCCTATTCATTCTCAAAAATGTTTTCCTTCTGACTTTTACTTCCCCTAAACTGCCCTCTCTTCTATTAGCTCTCTTCACACACCTTTCTCTTATCCCCTTCCCTTTCTAATTTCCTATATGGTAAGACAGATTTCCTTCCCCAACTGAGTGTGCATATTATTCCCTCTTTGAGCCAAGTCTGATGAGAGGA
Organism: Vombatus ursinus; assembly: GCF_900497805.2. Taxonomy (NCBI): domain Eukaryota; kingdom Metazoa; phylum Chordata; class Mammalia; order Diprotodontia; family Vombatidae; genus Vombatus; species Vombatus ursinus. The sequence goes on from NW_020954556.1 coordinate 13,820,038, forward strand.
AGGTATATGTACTGTCCTCCCCACTTCCCCCACTTTCCCCTCCACTGTAAAATCTCTTTAAATTCTCTATGTCAGATAATTTATCCCATTTTACCTCTCCCTTTACCCTTCTCCCAGTGTATTCTTCTTTCTCATCCCTTAATTTAATTTTGTTAAAGATACCATCATATTCAACTCACACCTCTGCTTTCTGCCTATGTATATTCCTTCTAACTGTCCTAATAATTATAAAATTTTTGGTACTTATAAATATAATTTTCCCATGTAGGAATATAAACAGTTTAACCTTATCAAATCCTTTATTTTTTTCCTCCTGTTTACCTTTTTATGCTTCTTCTGCATGTTGTCTTTGAAAGTCAAGTTTTCTATTCAGCTCTGGTCTTTTCATTCTGAAGGCATGAAAGTCCACTATTTTGTTGAATGTCCATTTTTCATCTGAAGGGTTATACTCAGTTTTTCTGGGTAGAGAATTCTTGGTTGTGATCCTAACTCTTTTTCCCTCTGGAATATAACATTCCAAGTGCTCCAGTCCTTTAATGGACTATTAAATCTTGCATTATCCTGACTGTGGCTCCATGATATTTGAATTGTAACTTTTTGGCCACTTGCTGTATTTTCTCCTTCTAGGAGGTCTGGAATTTGTCTATAATATTGCTGAGAGTTTTCATTTTTGGATCTCTTTTAGGAGGTGATTGGTGGATTCTTTCAATTTTGATTTTACTCCCTGGTTTTAGAATATCAGAATAGTTTTCCTTGATAATTTCTTGAAAGATGATGTCTAGGCTTTTTTTTTAACATGACTTTCAAGTAGTTCAATAACTCTTAAATTATCTCTCCTGGCTCTATTTTCCGGGTCAGTCGTTTTGCAATGAGATATTTCACATTGTCTCCTATTTTTTTCATTGTTTTGATTTTGTTTGATTGTTTTTGATGTTTCATAAAGTCATTAGCTTCTAGTTGCCCAATTCTAACTTTTAAAGAATTATTTTCTTCAGTAAGCTTTTGTACTTTCTGTCCCATTTAGTCAATTCTACTTTTTAAGGAGTTCTCTTCAGTGATTTTTTGTATAATTTTTTCCATTTGGCCAATTATGATTTCCAAGTCATTCTTCTCTTCATTGCATTTTTGTGCCTCTTTTACCATTTGACCCATTCTGTCTTTATTTTTTTTCCTTCAGTATTTCTATGCCTCCTTTACCAAGCTGTTCACTCTTTTTTCATGATTTTGCTGCATCACTCTCATTTCTCTTCCCAATTTTTCCTCTATCTCTCTTACTTGATTTTTAAAATCTTTTTTGAGCTCTTCAATGGCCTGAGACCAATTCATATTATTCTTTGAGGCTTTGGATGGATAAATTTTTACTTTGTTATCTTATGAGTGTGTGTTTTGATCTTCCTTGTCACTATAGTGACTTTTGATGGTCAGAATTTTTTGTTGTTTGCTCATTTTCCATCATATTTCTTGACTTTTAACTCTATGCTAAATTGGAGATCAGCTTCCCAAGTGGAGGGAATACTGTCCCAAGCTTCAGTTTTTTTGTGCCGCTATTTTCAGAGGTAATTCTGGAGACTTGTAAGTTTTTTACTCTTTCAAGGTGGTATGGTTTAGGGAGAGGTGTTTACTACTCTCCTATAATGTGTACAAGCTTGTGAGTGACCACAAGCATTCTTTCCAACCATGGAGCTGTGACTAAAGTCCCTGATCTCCTGTGGCCCAAGCTCTGCTGTGATATTTCTCCTCATTGTGTTGGGACTAAAACCCAGTACCGTGACCTGGATCCATCTATAAGCAATGCAACAGAGTCCTGTTCCTGATACCTACACAAAACAACAACAACAAAAAAAACTCTGTTAATATACTTCTTACCTATTGTTAGATCTCCTTACTCTGTGTGGGCTGAGAGGTCTGAAAGCTGCCACTGATGCCACTGATTCAGTCTCCCCAAGCCCTGCTCCTGGTTTGCTGAGGCCCGATCTGTGCTAGTGTGGACTGCACTGTGAATGGTACTCCTCTCTCACCCTGGTATAATAGATTTTTCCTGCAGACCTTGTAAGTTGTCTTGGGCTGGAAAATTGTTTCACTCCATCTTTTTGTGGGTTCTGTCACTTTAGAATTTGGTTAGAGTCATTGTTTAAATGTATGTAGAGAGGTTTGGGGGAGAGCTCAGTCAAGTCCCTCCCTTTACTCCACCATCTTGACTCTGCCTCCATACACTTTCCTTATAGGATTGTATTGAAGTTATTTTATAAACCTTAAATAGCTGATTAGCTATCAGTTGGAGTGGTTAAGGAGATGGGTCAAAAGAAACCCACAAAATTTTGCACAGATTCAAATCATCCCAATTATAAAAAAAAGTTGCATCGTTTCTAATTTTGGTAAATGCAATATGGTACAAGGAAATTGGTGCTGATTTTAGAGGAAAAAAAGCCTACATTTGAATTCTGACTTAGCTATTTACTCTCTCTGTGACCTTGAATAAATTTCTTCTACTTCTTGGACCTCAGATTCTTCATGTGTAAAATGAGGGGTTAAAATAGATGTCCTTTGATGGTCTTTCCAACTTTAAGCCCTATGGGTCATATATTACTCTTGATTATCATTCTATTTTATCTTTAACTTGAAATGGGTGATATTTGGGGGATAAGAATGGAGGCAGTGGGGAAGTAAAAAGAGCAATGTTATACAAATTATAGAACTTGGCAGAATTCATTAGTACAGTCCCCTCTCTACAACGTTGTTGCCTCTAGCAGTTCTGTCCTCTCTTCCTCCTCTTTCTTTATGTTTCTGTTTGCCCCTCATCACTTTGTCTCCTGGTTATCCCTATCTGCTAACAGTTCTTTCCTCATCAGTGTCATCATTATTCTTGATGCAACCATAGATGTATAAGCCTAGATATGTAGCTTTAAATGTATAACTTAAGGACTACCTAATCATCTCTGAAGGGTAAGGAAAAGGTAGGTAGCTATCTTCTTAGTTTCTTAGAGACAAGTGTGGCATCTATGTATGTAGATATGTGTGAGTCAAATGAACTCTCACACAAAAATAGTAGATATAGAAATAACATGAGAGCTATATGGTCCATTATCCTTCATTTTCTTTTTTGTAGATTAGGAAAATGAGGCTCAGAGAGTATTTCTTCAAGGTCACATAAGGTGTAAGTGGTAGGGAAAGAACTGAAAGCAGGCAGAGACTAAATCCAGCATTTTTATCATATCACTCTATCTCATCTAGGGTTGAATTCTGGACTTGTCCCAAAAAGTACATTTATCATTTGCCAATCTTTAATCACAAATATTTCCTATGATTTCATTCCTAGTTTGAATAATTTATTTTACTTCAATATTTTAAGGATTTGTCATTCCAATAGAATGGGTATCTCCTCCATTGATGTCAATCACAACTCATCCACAATATTGTCAGCACTCTTCCTAAGTTGCTGTGGATATTCACCCCCTTTTGTCCAACTTTTGGGGTTTTGATTTTCTTATCTAAAATGTTCATTATCTTGAACTTACTGATTCAATAACAACAGACACACACAGTAGACTAGAGATTTCCAAACTTATTTGGCCTACCACCCCCTTTTAAAAAAAGTTACTCAGCACCCCCCTGAAATCTACTTTCTTTGACCCTTTAATTTTTTTTTTGAAATTTGTGTCATTTCAAAAAACCATACTTGTTTTAAATAATACATCTTAAATTTAATAATTTATTGTAAATTTGTGTTTTTCCCTGCATTAAAAATTTGATGCCATAAAATTGCATCATGTAAGCATATGATATCATATTGTAAACAAGTCACTACTTGCACATATTCCTGCCAAAGCATGTTGGACTTCTTGACAATGAGTGACATACTCACCTGCCAACACTTGTTTGTTAAGACCAGTCAGCAGACTTGACCACTGATTGGTTATAACTTGCATTTTGTATGTTTATTTTGAAAATAATGTAATCATTATGATTTTTCTCTGTTATACAGCAGATGGAACTTATATGAACAGTTTTTTCAAAATGTTCTTATTTTCTCTTTTTTCCTTATGCTTCTATTACCCCCTTATTTTTATTCAATGCCCCCTCTTCAATTGCACAATAGACTACCACCACACTCCTGGATTGTTCCAGTGCCCCCTAGGGGGGCAGGATCACCCATTTTGTGAACCTCTGTACTAGACCATTGCTGGCCTATAAGTAAAAGTGTTTCTAGCTTGGTAGGATTTATCAGAGCTTACCTTCCACTTGTAGTCTTCCAGAAGCTAGACTTTTCTTCCCATCACAGTAAGGGAGTAGAGGACTTCAACCTAGGAGTTAGAATAAATTATATATATATATATATTAAAGAGCACCATAACACAAAGCCCTCTAATAGGCTGAAAATCATCATCTGTCAAATGACATTACTGATCTAGATGACACTGAACGTCTCTTCCAGCTCTAAGTGAAGCTCCTTACTGTAGGATGATCCCCACCTCTAACCCCCACAGAAAGATTGGATAAGTCTTGTGGAGTTCCTGAATGTACATAAGGACTGAGTGTCTTGCCCAGATTCACAGAGCTAGCAAGTGTCAGAGGAAGAATTTTAACCTAGACTATCCTGACACAAAGTATAGGTCATACTCTACAGGGTTGTTGTGAATAGCAAATGAGATAACATATATACAGTGCTTTGAAAACCTTCAAAGTAATATAAATGTCAGTTGTCATCATCATCATTATCATCATCACCACTACATTGTTTACTTCTTTCAATTTACAATGAGCTTATATTTAATATCATTTAATTCTCACAACAACCCTGGTAGGTGTATTATTATTTCCCTTTTATAAATTAGGAAACTAAAGCTTAGTAAAGTGACTCATTGAAGTCCAAGTTAGATGACAGCTCTAGCCATCAAACCTGGAGTGCTGAACTAAGAATCAGACAGATGAGTTAAAACCACACATCATACACTCAGGAGTTGTGTGATCCTGGTCAAGACTTCACTTCTCTGGTCTTCAGTTTCTTAACCTTTAAAATGAGGACTTTGGATTTAATGACTTTTCAGCTTCCCTGGAGCTCTAAATCTATGATCCTATGATGTTATGAGCCTATGATCTTCTGATTTTACATTTAGCACTCTTATCACTGTCTCACTGCAGCCTTATATTGCATTATAATTGGTTTTTGCCTTTCTATTGAAAGGAGCTTGATGTGCTTTTTCTACACAGGACAGACTTCTATTTCCTTCCTCTACTCATCTGAGGAGAATGAAGTGATATAGTCAAACCTCTCAATTTATTCTGTAAGGATAATGTTTTCATTGAGAGATTGTACCCATTCTGGAGCTATAACTGTGTGTTGCCTTACTCAATGGAATGGCTTACTTCTCTATCATACCTTTACAATTCAACTCCTCACACCCACCCCCAAGGTGGGAGTGAACACTGAAAAGATATTTATCTAAACCCTCTGGATTTTTACACAAGAAACTTTACACTTTTTGATGGAACTTTATCTTTTCTACTTAATTTGATGATGTCTGATAATTAGTAACTTGCATTTATGTGATGCTTTAAGGATTACAAAATACTTCACTCACAACAACGTTATGAATTGGCTAACTTAGCTAGTTAATGTTGCATTAATATGATCATCTTCATTTAATGCATCAGAAAACAAATGCTTTGTGAAGTTGTGATTTCTTCATGCTCAGAGACCTAGAAAACATTTAGGATGGCATTTGAACTCATGAATATCTAATTACAATTACATACATTTTTCCCATTTTATCACAGTTACAATATTTAGTTACTTATTTGTTGTAATCAGTTGATATCTGAAGTAATGAAGGCAACAAATAGTACATTCATTCATCAGGACTACTTCCACTATTTAGCTATAGTCTAGCTTCCCAGAGTTTTCTCACAGTATCCCCCATTCACTTACTCTACTTTCCAGCAAAGTTGACTACATATTGTCCACTACTGCAGTCTTATGTTTTCTAGTCTCCATACCCTTACTCATACCATTCCCCATATCTGTAGTAAAATTTTGTTAAGGTTTTTTGTGCTGTCTGATGACAAAAATGTTTCAAACAAACATTGCATGATCTTACCATGAAGTCTTATTTTTTTTATTTCCAGTATATATAGATATACAAATGTATCTCTCTCTCTCTACATATATATATATGCGTGTGTGTGTGTAGTTTGCATATAGCTATTTGCATGTTGCCTCCTCCATTAGATTGTGAACTGCTTGAGGGAGAATATTGTTTTTGCTTCTTATTTTTTTATCCCCAGAATTTCATATAGCATCTGGCAAGTAGTGGTTGCTTAATAAATGTCTGGTGATTTGAATTGACATCCTGTATTCCTACTCTTTAAACTGACTTTCTTATTTTCTTGCAATCACCTTGCAAAATCTCACTTACTTATAATCATTCCCATCAACTACTTGTGTTAATCCATTGGAAACAATTTCCTGGTTATGAGGTCAGAGATGGGGACAAGATAATTATTGTGCCCTAATTATTTTCACTGCTTCTGACAAATAAAATGTTAAGGGGATAATGATTGATTTCTCCCTCTCTCTTAAAAAGACAACATCCTTATAAGAGACTGGGATGCCTTGTTATTAGTAGATGAAAGGAGGAAGTATGGCATGAATCTGATAAAGTGAAAAGTAGAGTTTAGAGGAACCTGAGTTTATCAAATAGAAGAGCCACCTCTCTGATGAAACATCACTTTTTCTTATACATCTTCCTACTATAAACTGATGCTTGGCATATCTGAGGCTCTGATGACTCCCACCTGCAGTGTTTGGTCTGCTTGTATTCACCCTTCCAGCAATTAAGATCCAGTTATATTTTCCAATGACCGCCACCACCCAGACACTGTAAGACTGAGTAGGATACACACACACACACACACACACACACACACACACACACACACACACACATGTGTATTTGTGTGTGTGTGTGTGTATATGTACTACTAAATCTCTTTTCCTTTGCCACCATATATCCCCATATCTGTGCCCTAGTCTGTGAGAATCTATCTCTCTCTCTCTCTCTCTCTCTCTCTCTCTCTCTCTCTCTCTCTCT
>NW_020954556.1:13827135-13876031 GCF_900497805.2 Vombatus ursinus
TCTCTCTCTCTCTCTCTCTCTCTCTCTCTCTCTCTCTCTCTCTCTCTTTCTCTCTCCTTGGTATTTCTCTTGTGTAAGTGAAAATGTGCCCAAAATAAAGTCTTATTTTATGTTTTACTGTTCTGTCTGATTCTTTGTGGCAGTTTTTTTTTTAATTCCCTGAGGAAGCTAAGTCAGAAAATTTGGTACCAGAATTGGGGTCATTCATAAATATGAGCACACATATATACATCTATATATTATCACATGAATATATATACAGTGAAGATAAAAAGGACTTACTCTTTCTTTACTTCCTCCTTTTCTGCCATTCTTACTTGAGCTATTTTCTTCAGTATTGTTTTTTTTTTTACTTAGAGCAGTGGAGCTCCCGTAGACATATAAAGTGGGTTGGGTTTAAAACTCGCAAGTCCTAGGGTTAGCTGCTGTCCAGTCTGCCATTAAAGGCTATTCACAAATTTCTCAGTGATAAAGTCATTTTCTAATCACAGAACCTAGAAAAGAATTCTGTACTCTGTATACATAGCAATAAGGCATACTTGGGGAAATTATTAGTTTTTAATATCACAGACCAACAATCAGTGCCATTTTTGGCACTAAGAACTGGCAGAAGGTCTCCACTGGAGTGTCCCAAGCATCTTTGTTGGCTGCATGGTATTTAACATTTTATCAGTTACTTGGATAAAAGCTTACATGGAATGTTCTTCAAATTTTCATGACATAAAAACTAGGATGGATTGCTAATATATTGTATAGGAGACAGAATCTATAAAAATTTTGATAGACTAGAAAATTGTAATGAATTGAATAAAATGGAATTCAATGGGGACAAATATAAATTCTTATGCTGCAGTTAAAAAAATCAACCTCACAAGTACTGGATGGGACAACTATGGTTAAACATCAGTTTATCAGAAAAAGTTATGGAAATATCAGTGGACTAAAGGTTAAATTAAAGTTAGCATTGTGATGTGGCAGTCACTTAAGCCAATTCACTTTGAGCTACATTAAGAGAGGCATAACTTCCAGGAAGAGAGAGGTAATTGTGTCACTATATTCTGCCCTGGTCAGCCCACATTTAGAGTATTGTGTTTACTTCTGGATACCACAACTTATGAAGGACATGGATGATTTGGAAAGTACCTAGAAAAGGGCAACAAGGATGATGAAGGGCCTTGGTTCCATATCATATGACAATCAGTTGAGAGAATTAGGGATTTTTATATTGAAGCCAAAAAGAGAGCACAGTACAGTAGAAATATGATGACCATATCCACATAATTAAATAAAGGATTATTGTATGGGCAAATGATCCAACATACTCTTTTTTTTTTAATCCAGAGAGTAGAAGTAAGGACAACAATGAAAATGAGAAGAGGAAAATTTAGGCTTGATATTTGTGTTGGGTTGGAGTGAGGGAACTTATTTGTAATTAGCCCTATTTATAAGCAAAATGGATTGCCTCAGGGCATAGTGAGTTTTGTTTTATTGGAGGTCATTAAACTTCTTGTGAAGTATAATTTAATGGGGATCCTTTTAATGATATGTGTTAGATTAGAAGGCCTCTGATGTTCCTTCCAACTCTAAAATCTCTGATTTATGGTTTTGTGATTAAGGAATGAAGATTACCTAGAGGGGCCTCGATCTCCTGCCACCACTCCCCTTCAAACTTAATGTAAAGTATGTCTTTTTAATTCTTTATTCTTGAGCTCATCCCTCCCCCAGCTAAAAAAAATAGACACTTTTTTTTTCCATTTCTACAAGGGAAAAAAATCCCAGAATAGGTCTCACAGCTACTCACAAAATATTGGTATTTGGGGGGAGTGGACATGAGGTGATTGAAAAAAATATAGAAGCTGCTACATGAAAAACTTCCTAAAATTTAAATCTTCTGAAATAAAGTGAGAGATCTCAAGGGATAATAGTTCCCTGTCTATAAAGGTCTCCACATGGAAACTGGATGACTGCATGACAGGAATATCATAGAAAAGATTCCTGCTCAAGTAGGGACTGGAGTAGATGGCCTCTGATGATCCCTTCCAAAATTTAAGACCTGATGATTTTAGGAAGTGAATCAGCACCCTCCAAAGCTCCATTTGCTTCTCTCTTGTCTAAGGCTGGTATTCATGGCTAGAAAGCTAACTTTCTACCTGCCATTTCTTCAGTAGAAAGCAATTGCTTTTTTTTTTTTTCAAATATAGGGAAATTTCATGTCTATAGCACCAGGAATTTGAGTTGAAGTTGCTGAAGGACTTATATCAACACCATCCTACCAACAGAATCATTCTTCAGTTAAAGAATGGTACTTGGCAGAAAGTGATAAATAAAACTTAACAACCTAATTTGCCTTTTCTGCAGGTGAAAGTTCAGATCTGGAGGGACATTAAATTATATTTTAAATGGCTCTACTTTTCACTTTTATCTATGGGTCTTGCCTTTTGGTGGCAAGGCTAGGGTTTTGCTTTTTTTTCCCCTCCTCCATGTGGCTCCCTAAGCATCTTGGTCTATAGGGCTTCAGATAGTATCACACAGACTTTGGGCCACTTAATAAACATTTGCTAGTTATGGACTATTTCATTTTGCAGACACAACTGTGGGGAGATGCCACAGGGGTTCCATAAGGTTAGCCTAAGGCATTTTTTTTCTGCAGCAGCAAAGAAACCTCATAACAGAAGCTATAGGAGAGATTGACTTTTGATTGATTCATCTATGAGATCCAGGATTGACATGCTAATCTTAGAAAGCTTTGAATACCTCTATAAAAATTTCTTTCAAATCTCCTGGATCTTACAAAACAGTTTTTTTGAGCTGTCTCTATTTTTCTATTTTTATTGTGTTGCCCTTGTTAACTTTTCCCTTTCACACCTACTTGCTTGCCTTTTTTTCCGCAGCTCAGGAATAAGTGAAAGCAAGGTAGCCATCCCATTAGGGAAATGCAGCATTGGGAGCAGGCAGTGGGGAATGAAAGCTTTCAATTTATTCCTCTCCTCCCTTCAGTTCCTAGCTAGCCCACCAGTGGAAGTTAAAAAAAAAAGTCTGAAGTTTGACAGTGTTAGCTTTTATGACCCTAGATCAGTGCTAATCATCTTTTGAAAAGTTAGCAGAAGGGAACAGAGCCAAGATGACAGAAAAAGGGGGAGCAGAGCCAACATGATGGATTAAAAGCAGTGACTTGCTTGAGCTCTCCCCCAAACCCCTCCAAATACCTGTAAAAAATGGCTCTAAACAAATTCTAGGGTAGTAGAACCCACAAAGAGACAAAGTGAAACAAATTTCCAGCCCAAGACAACCTGGATGGTTGATTGGAAAGGTATATTGTGCTGGGCTGGGAGAGGAATACAGTTCAGCATGGGTGCATAGGTGACGACCACGCCTCAGCAAACCTGGAGCAGGCCTCAGAGGATTGAATCATGGGCAACTGTGGCAGTTTCCAGACTTATCTACCCACAAATGCCAAAGACAACTTAGAAGGTCAGTATTAAAAGTCTGTAACCATGGGGCAGCTAGGTGGCCCAGTGGATAGAGCACTGGCCCTAGAGTCAGGAGGACCTGAGTTCAAATCCAGTCTCAGACATATAACACTCACTAGCTGTGTAACTCTGGGCAGGTCACTTAACCCCAATTGCCCTCACCAAAAACAAACAAACAAACAAAAAAAGTCTCTCGCTGCAGAGAGAGGAGCTCAGTCTCAGCCCTAGTCCTGATGCAACCCTGGGCAGGGGGGCAGCTACTTCTAGAGCTTTGGCCCACAGACTGAGGGGGAATCAAGTGGTTGATCAGAAAGGGATTATAGGGATCTCTTTGCTGGTGCTGAGGCAGGATTCTCTTGCTTTGCCCTTGCTTGGATCTGGGTCACAGTTCTGGGTGGTAATCCTGGGTCAAGGAGAAGTGCTGGAGTAGTGGAGCTTGTAGTGGCAGTGGAGAGAGAATCCTCCCCACAGTTCCAAGGCAGAAAAGAGTGCTTGTGGTCACTTGTAGACTGGAGCATAGACTGGCAAAGGAGTCAACACCTCACATCTTATCATACCACCTTGGAAGAACTGAAAATTTACAGACCCTAGACGTATCTCTGAAAACAGCTGCACAAAATCCCCAAAGCTTGGGACAGTACATTTTCCACACTGGAAGCAGGTCTCTACCTTAATAAAACATTTATAACTCAAGTAATTGGCTGGAATCATGAGCAAGCAGTGCAAAAAGAGTCAGACCATAGAATCTTACTTTGGTGACAAAGAAGATCAAAACATACAACCAGAAGAAGTCAATAAAGGCAAAGCTCCTAAATCCAAAGCCTCCAAGAAAAATATTAATCAGTCTCAGGCCATGGAAGAGTTCAAAAAGAATTTTGAGAAACAAGTAAGAGATGTAGAGGAAAAACTGGGAAGAGAAATGAGAGTGATGCCAGAAAATCATGACAAACTGGTCAACAGCTTTCTAAGGAGACGCAAAATACTGAAGAAAATAACACCTTAAAAATAGCCTAACCCAAATGGCTAAAGAGGTCCAAAAAGTCAATGAGGAGAAGAATGCCTTAAAAAGCAGAATTGACCAGATTGAAAAGGAAGTTCAAAAGCTCACTGAAGAAAATGCCTCCTTAAAAATTAGAATAGAGCAATTGGAAGCTAGTGACTTTATGAGAAATCAAGACATTGTAGAACAAAACCAAAAGAATGAAAAAAAATAAAAGGCAATGTGAAATATCTCATTGGTAAAACAACTGACCTGGAAAATACATCCAGGAGAGAGAATTTAAAAATTATTGGACTATCTGAAAGCCATGATCAAAAAAAAAAGAGCCTAGACATCATCTTTCAAGAAATTGTAAAAGAAAACTGCCCTGATATTCTAGAACCAGAGGGTAAAATAGAAATGGAAAGAATCCACTGATCACCTCCTGAAAGAGATCCCCAAAGGAAAATTCCTAGGAATATTGTAGCCAAATTCCAGAGTTCCCAGATCAAGGAGAAAATATTATAAGCAGCCAGAAAGAAACAATTCAAGTGTCCTGGAAACACAATCAGGATAACACAAGATTTAGCAGCTTCTACATTAAGGGATTGGAGGGCTTGGAATATGATATTCTGGAGAGAAAAGGAGATAGAATTACAGCCAAGAATCACCTACTCAGCAAAACTGAGTATAATCCTTCAGGGGAAAAATGAACATTCAGTGAAATAGAAGACTTTCAAGCATTTTTGATGAAAAGACCAGAGTTGAATAGAAAATTTGACTTTTAAATACAAGACTCAAGAGAATCATGAAGAGGTAAACAGGAAAGAGAAATCATAAGGGACTTATTAAGGTTGAACTGTTTACATTCCTACCTGGAAAGATGATATTTGTAACTCATGAATCCTTTGTCAGTATTAGAGAAGTTGGAGGGGAAAAAATTATATGTATAGATAGATTGATAGATAGAGGGTACAGGGTGAGTTGAAGATGAAGGGGTGATATCTGGAGAATAAGATAAAGGGGTGAGAGAGGCTTTCTCCTCTTGGGAGGAGAAAGTGAAAGATAGAATGGGGTAAATTATCTCACATAAAACAGACAAAAATAGACTTTTACAGTGGAGGGGAAGTGGGAGAAGTTGAGAGGGAATGAATGAATCTTATTCTCATCAGATTTGGCTTAAAGAGGGAATAACATACACATTCAATTGGGTATGTAAAGCTATCTTACCCTACAGGAAAATAGGGGGGAAGGAGACAAGGGAGCAGGGGGATGACAGAGGGGAGAGCAGATTGGGGGAGGGGGTAATCAGAAGCAAGCACTTCTGAGGAGGGACAGGGTCAAAAGAAAGAATAGAATAAATGAGGGGTAGGATAGGATGAAGGGAAATGCAGTTAGTTTTCCACAGCATGACTACTATGGAAGTGTGTTGCGTGACTACACAAGTATAACCTTTATCGAGCTGTTTGTCTTCTCAATGAGGGTGAGTGGGGAGGGACGAAAGGAGATAATTTGGAACCCAAAGTTTTAAAAACAAGTGTTAAAAATTGTTTTCACCTGCAAATGGGAAATAAGATATACAGGTAATTGGGTATAGAAATCTATCCTGCCCTAAAGGAAAATAGAAGAGGAAGGGGATGAGAGAAGAGGGTGGGCAGATAGAAAGTGGGGAAGATTAGGGGAAAGGTTATTCAGAATGCTGTCTTGGGGTTGGGGGAGGGATGAGATGGGGAGAAAATTTGGAACTCAAATCTTATGGAAGTGAACGTTAAAACTAAAAAAAAAATAAATAATGAAATCATATTGCCTTTAAAAAAAAAGTTAGCAGAATACCAGAGGAACACCTACTTGTAAAAGGTGGTGGGGCAGAATGAGCTATGGAATCAAATGAATCAAACCAAATGATGTTGGTGATGATGATGATGATGATGTTGGACTATCAACAATTATTCTGTTTGGAATTTACAGGTACCTAGAAGTATCTCTGAAAACAGCTGTACAAACCCCCGAAGCTTGGGACAGTACACTCTTCACATTGGAAGGAGACTTGGCCGGGATCATGAGTAAGCAGTGCAAAAAGAGGCAGACTATATTATCTTACTTTGGTGACAAAGAAGATCAAAACATACAACCAGAAGAAGACAACAAAGTCAAAGCTCCTACATCCAAAGCCTGCAAGAAAAATATGAATCAGTTCCAGGCCTTGGAAGAGCTCAAAAGAGATTTTGAGAAGCAAGTAAGAGAAGTAGAGGATAAACTGAGAGTGATGCAAGAATATCATGAAAAACAAGTCAACAGCTTGCTTAAAGGAGACCCAAAAAAAAGATACTGAAGAAAATAACACCTTAAAAAATAGCCTAACCCAAATGGCAAAAGAGGTACAAAAAGCCAATGAGGAGAAGAATGCCCTAAAAAGCAAAATTGGCTAAATGGAAAAGGAAGTCCAAAAGGTTACTGAAGAAAATACTTTCTGAAAAATTAGAATAGAGCAATTGGAAGCTAGTGACTTTATGAGAAATCAAGACACTGTAAAACAAATCCAAAAGAATGAAAAATTAGAAAACAATGTGGAATATCTCATTGGAAAAACAACTGCCCTGGAAAACAGATCTGGGAGAGAGAATTTAAAAATTATTGGACTATGTGAAAGCCATGATCAAAAAAAGAGCCTAGATATCATCTTTCAAGAAATTATCAAGGAAAACTGCCCTGATATTTTAGAACTACAGGGAAAATAGAAATTGAAAGAATCCACCAATCTCCTCCTGAAAGAGACCCCCAAAGGAAAACTCCTAGGAATATTGTAGCCAAATTCCAGAGTTCCCAGGTCAAGGAGAAAATATTATAAGCAGCCAGAAAGAAACAATTCAAGTATTGTGGAAACACAATTAGGATGACACAAGATTTAGCAGCTTCTACATTAAGGGACTACAGGGCATGGAATATAATACTCCAGAGAGCAAAGGAAATAGGATTACAACCAAGAATCACCTACCCAGCAAAAATGAGTAGAATCCTTCGGGGGAAAAAATGGACATTCAGTGAAATAGAGGACTTCCAAGCATTCTTGATGAAAAGACCAAAGTTGAATAGAAAATTTGATTTTCAAATACAAGACTCAAGTGGAACATGAAGAGGTAAACAGGAAAGAGAAAATCATAACAGACTTATTAAGGTTGAACTGTTTACATTCCTGCATGGAAAATGATATTTGTAACTCATGAGACCTTTGTCAGTATTAAGGTAGTTGGAGGGGAGAAATTATAAATATGTATATATAGATATAGATGGACAGATAGAGGGCACAGGGTGAGTTGAAAATGAAGGGGTCATATCTGGAGAATAAAATTAAGGGGTGAGAGAGGAATATACTAGGAGAAGGAGAAAGGGAGAGGTAGAATGGTGTAAATTATCCCACAAAAAAAAAAACAGAAAAGGCTCTTACAGTGGAGGGGAAATGGGCGAAGGTGAGAGGGAATGAATGAATTTTATTCTCATAGGATTTAACTTAAGGAGGGTTAACATACACACCCAATTGGGTGTGGAAATCTGTCTTACCCTATAGGAAAATGGGGGGGGGATGGGCAAAGAGAGTATGGGAATGATAGAGTGGAGGTCAGTTTGGGAAAGTGAGTAATCAGAAGCAAATAATTCTGAGGAGGGATAGGGTCAAAAGAAAGAATAGAATAAATGGATGGGCAGGATAGGATTAAGGTAAATAGAGTTAGTTTTTCACAGCATGTCTACTATGGAAGTGTTTTGCATAACTGCACATATATAACCTATATTTAGTTGCTTGCCTTATCAATGAGGGGTGGGTAGGGAGTGAGGAAGAGAGAAAATTTGGAACCCAAAGTTTTAAAAACACATGTTTAAAAAATGTTTTCACATACAACTGAGAAATAAGAAATACAGGAAAGGGGGTACAGATATCCATCCTGCCCTACAGGAAAATTGAAGGGGAAGGGGATAAGAGAAGGGGGGGAGAGATAGAAGGGAAAGCAGACTAGGGGAAGGGGTATTTAGAATGGATGCCGTCTTGGGGTGGGGGGAGGGGCAAGATGGGGTGAAAATTTGGAACTCAAATTCTTGTGGAAGTAAATGATGTTGAAAACAAAAAAATAAAAAAATTACCATAAAAAAACAATTATTCTGTTTGGGATGGCAGTGGTAATTTAAGTACAACATCTCTGTACACCACCCCCTTCTCCACTGCACACACATACCCCAAAGAAGAGGTATTGCGCACAGGATTAGACTTGCAATTTCCTGTATCCTGGAAGTCTAGAACCCTTCCTCTGTGTTTTACCAACCAGGAAAAGCTGAAACTAAATATCTTTGTACAGAGGCCACAAAAAGTTAAACAGTGGTTTTGCCCTCTGGATTTCTCATTTTTTCTCTGCAATGCCAAGGTCATTGGGTAAATGAACAAATGGACTGCAGAATTGATTGCATAGGGCTAGACAAGTGGAAAAAAGGAAAAAAAATATGTTGAAGTGACATTCATGAAGCCCGTATGAAGATGTCTCTTTTCTAAAAGGCAATGCCAAGGAACACAGTTAGGTTCAAATATTGTTCAACTTAATAGGTTCTCATGTAACTAGTTTCTGAGAGATATGGAAGCTCTCAATGAAGCCTAAGTTATCTCTTAGAATTAACAAGTTCTTACTGCTATCAGCCTTGTATCTACACATTTTCATACTTCTATATCTATGTACATAGATATGTGTGCATGCATATACATATATATGCATATACATTTATATAAAATAACTATATATTACATATAGTCACATGTATCACATTATTAAAATGCAATACACACATATATGCATGTAGACACATACACATAAACACACACATGCATACATACACATGCACGCATGCATGCATACACACATGCACATATATACATATTATATACATATGCATGCACACATACATACATGTACACGTACATGCATACACACATATATATGACTCAAAGGCAAAAGTGGGGTTTGACCTGTTTCTTCCTACTCCAAAACCATTGCTCCTTCTACTTTCCCATATAATTTTCTTAGTAGTCCCCTGAGGTGAGACTAGACATTTCTTTAGACCCCTCCAGGGGGAATACTTTCAGTAGTCTGTATGTATGTGTGTTTGTGTATTTATACATGTTCATGTATACACAAGATTCACATCCCTCTGAGACTCCATACATTTAGCTTTTTTACATTCAAAATATCCATTTCTCTTCATTCTTAGATACTGTATTGTGATAGCCAATTATCCACAGGTTGGGGCCTTAGCTTCAAGCTTTAGTAGAGTATCAAATAAATCATAAAATCTGAGAGCTGGGCAGGACAGAAGGAATGATCTAGTCATAATCAAGTCTCAGTGGGAATACCCTCTATTATAGCTGCAACAAGTTCTCATCCAATCTTTGATTGACAAATCTACACTGAAGAGGAAATATTGACCATTCAAAAGATTTCATTCCACTTATGAATAGCTCTAATTGGTAAAAAAGGGTTTTTTCCTCCTCTTTTTTCTATTTATTAAGCCAAGATGTACTTCATTGCAACTGCTAACCATTTCTCCTAGTTTTGTCATTTGCGGCCACGCAAAATAAGTGGTATCCCTCTTCTACATGACAGCTTTTCAATAATTGAAGGCCAAACTCCTAACTCTTCTCCAGGTTTCACTTTCTCAGCTCCTTCAAATGACTGTTGTTGTATCACATAATTTCTTATCATGTTACCATTTTGATTTTTGTCCTCTGAATAGGATACAATATCATCATGCAGTATAATATTTGCAATATTTTACAGTTATAGAAGCTGGAATTGGATCCTACCTCTGTCATTTTCTACATGACTTTGTACTTTGACCTTTGGCAAATCACTTAATCCCTAAATTTCCTTATCTATAAAATGAGGCGGTGGAATTTGAAAGCCTATGAAATCCCTTCTGATTTTAAATCTGTGATCCTATATCCACTCAAAAATATAGTATATAGGTGGAAATACCATAATTGCCTCTTTTACAACAACATGTCACAGAGTCACAGAGTTTCAAAGTTGGAAAGGTCTTCAGAAACCACCTATTCCTACCTATAGCTGAAATATAAGCCTTAATACAACATATTCAAAACATAATCACCCAGCTCCTTCTTGAAAATGTGTAATGAGTGGGAAAAATACTACCTTGTAAGGCAGTTCATTATATTTTGGTATGGCTTTGTATGTGGTAGAGATTTTTCCTCATATTGAGCCTATATTTGCCCCTTGGTAATCTCCAACCATGATTTTTGGTGCTGTTTTCTGGAGCCAAAGAAATTTCATCCCTCCTCTGTAAAGCAACTCCAAATACTTGAAGACAGCTATTATGTTCTTTTATTTATCTTCTTGTCCCCAAGCTAAACATCCCTAGTTCCCTCATTAATCATCGTATGATCTGAACCCAATCCTTTCTTTAGGAAAGATGTCATAAAATATACACACTTTTGTTTTATAACTATTGGGTCCTTTAGGATCATAGGGTTACATAATTAGAGCTGGAAAGAGCTTTAGAGGTCATGTAGCCCAACACATTCTTTTTTTTTTATAGATGAAGAAATTGAGGCCAGAAAACTTAAAGATAAAGTTCAAGGTCAAGAAGTAATAGCATTTGAAACTTCTCTTCTGACTCCAAAGGCAAAAGTGGTGTTTGAACTATCTCTTCTAAATTGAAATCCATTGCTCCTTCTACCTTGCCCTGCTGCCTCTCTCATATAATTTTCTTGGTAGTTCCTTAAGGTGAGATGAGACATTTCTTTAGACCACTCTAGGGGGAATCTTTTCTTCAACCTTCCTGAAAACTGGTGAGCTTTTCTCCTTTTGAAGAACTCCAGGTGATCATAGCAATCAGACAAGCTATGGATTGGAACTCAGTAGGCAAAGTATGAAAGGCCATTTGGTCAGTTCAATATTTCTATGACATTCTGCTTTGCTCTCATCAAGGTCTACAACACTGATCCCTCAGTATCCAAATTTCTAGTGACTGCTATTCTCACTCCATTTTTTTCATTTTCTGGGAATTCTCTAACAGTGGGAAGTTTACAAATGCCTCAAAGGCTGGTTGACTAGCTCAGGAGTGAGTGATTAAGGAGAGAGATTTCAGAGAATTGCTACTTTATATCTAGTAAAGGTCAGCAACTATATTCTCTTATTCTCAGAAAAATTTCATTCACGTATATATAAATAAATAAGCAAGTCAAACCTCTTGGGAAGGATTTGGCTGCCAGAGAAAGAGAGACAGAGAGCAAAGAGAATTTTTTTTAAATAGATTCAAGGCATTGCAAAGTATTTTATAATAATGAACTTGATATTGCAAACACAGTATGTGGGAATGTGATTGTGAATGTGGCAGACATTCTGCACAGGCTGAGCTCTAAGTCTCTCTCAGGATCAGAGATCAAGATTCGTTTGTGGTTGTTTTCCTCTCTTACAAAGATGACAAAAACCAGAAACAGAATTTTTGAACTGGCAAGAATCTTAGAGATCATTAAACTCAACCCCTTCATTTTACAAAGGAGAAAAAGTGAGGTATAGAAAGGTCATTCTACTTTTCCCAATGTCAATACTGCTGCCTAACAGCACAACCTTGTCTCTTCTTCCAACTGTACAAGGATCTGAGGTCCATCACTTGCTCTTTCTCTGTTGACTTCTGGGTGCTTCTTCAAAACCTCATTAAAAGAAGTAGCTTTAAGATCATTTTTATCCTAAGATAAAATTACTTAAACTATTTCATTCCTCAACAGCCTTGTAAACTTTTCAGAACCTCAGGGCTATTTGAACACCAATTTATCCATTCAGAAAAAACAATATTCAGTTCAAAAAAACCAACTGTTTATTAGTTAAATGCAAACAAATAATTCTGGACAGAAATATAACAATTCTCTCTCTACACAGTAATCACATCATACTTCATCCTTAATTATGGGAATGTAGAATGAGAAAAAAGTAACTCAGTGCCTCATGATGTATAACAACTCAAGTCACAACTTTTCCCACAAAATGGTTGAGAATGACATTCTAGAGTTGACTTGCAGGTTTCCTCCACTTGGATATAAAATTATTTCCTAAATACTCGTTCTTTTTCAGGACCAATCTCCCATATATACAGATACCCACACTATCCTCCTGGCTCAAGATATCCTAACACAGTTATTACTAATGATGTGTGTAACTCAAGAAGTTGTGTAAATGACTCCAAGGATGTGTGGAATAAGAAAAAGAGATGAGTCAATCATCTACTAAGAGTAGGCAATAACATATGGTTTAAATGCTCTAATCCTGAAATACTAAAAGAAGCAGAGCAAGACTGAGGGCACAAGATGGATCATTTAAGAAGGATTTATAAAAACACAGGGACAAGAATTGAACAGAGTAAGAAGGCATAGAGGGATTGCAAATCCTATTGTTGGACTAAGTATTCAATTCAATCCAATAAACATTTATTGAGCACCTACTGTATGCCAGTCACTGTGCTAAGCTCTGGGGATATAATTGATAAAAAATAAAGATAGTTCTTGCCCTCAAGGAGTTTACAGTATAATGGAGGGGAAGACATCACACAAAAGGAGATAGAAAAGCTGGGTCTGCGGGGCCTGGGGAAAACTTGTCAGAGGTGCTCCTTGGAGTTGAAACCAGGTAGAGCAGTAGATGCAAAGTGGAGTGATCTTAGAGTCCAATTTCTGCTCTCCCTAAAGAAAAGCATTGGGAGGAGTCTGATACTCTACTCTTCAGCCCTCAGATCAGAGGAGAGTGAGGTTGAGGGAGGTGGTGTCAATCAAATCTTGAGATAGCAGCATGGTGGTAAGTTTAGAAGTAATGAGTTTATCTTAGGATGGGTATCCTGTTCTATAGAGTTGAAACCAGGCAGAATAGCAGATGCAAAGTGTAGTCCACACAAATGCAAACACAAATCCTCTGAAAGATTGAAGTACAAATTGACTGAAATGGCCACAGAGGTATACAATATTTGTGAGACCTATAGAGAATGAACCTACCCTTCCCCCATTCCCTTCACCTGAAAGTTTTACACTTCAAGAACCATCTCTTTATCCCAAACTCAGGCTGCATATTTGGAGTCATGGAAGTGTGACAGACCCTGGCCATCCCATCAGGCCTCCATCAGTGGGCAAGCTTTCCACACAAAGGACAAAGATTTTTCTTATTTCCAATTCCAGATATAAAATAACACCTCTTTGTAGCTCAACTAATCCTAACACTGTCTCAGCAAAGAGATATGTTTTTGTCACTCCCTCACACTGATAAGACGTGTCAAGGTTGTGGGGGAAAGCATTGCAATTTTTCAATTTAAGCAACTGCTCATATCAGTGAAGTCTTGGTTAAACAAATCTCCAGAGAAATACAAGATAAGGTACAATCTATTAATATATTAAATAGAAAATTTGTTTCTATCCTGTGGGTACCAGTGGAAAAGGAAAAGGAGGGATGGGACATCCTTGTGTGTTCTGATTATTACTTACTAACTGGTGCAATTAATAAACTCTCCAAGCAATTACCTTGGCATAAATATATATTCTGTCCTACAATTATATGTTGATGATGAGATAACAAAAATATCTCTTCTACTATCTCCACCTTCTCTACCTGAGTTACCTGTTGGTGATGAACTGCTGTCAACTTCATCTCAGCCTCCTGCACTTGCTTGAATGTGATGGCCTGATCCGAGATAGGATTGGGAGAGATAAAAGATGTGCCAGACCAATCCAGAGACACAAAGATGGCCTTCAAAGTAAGAAAAGTGGGGAATATTTTTTTTTTTACCATATTCAAGGTTTTAAGTCAAACTTTTTTTTTAATCTAATAGGACAACATCTGGGGACCCAACACAGCACATTATATAGAACACTGGACTAAGAATCAAGAGAACTGACTTCTGGCTCCAACTTTCATGTTAATTAACTGTGGGGCTATGGACATATTACATCCCACACCTGTAAAATGAGAGATATAAACTATCTAAAGGTCCTAGCTGTAAAATGACTTAATTCTTATAGAAGTTCATCCTCAATGTCATTGAGGAATGATAAGTTTCCTGAAATACTAAACAGATCTATTGTATTTATAAGAAAACCCAAAGATATAAATCCCAGGAGCAGCAAAATACTCCATCACTGAATAATGAAGATGTATATATTCACTTTAGATTCCTAGATAATGGTGACAATCCATATACCAAATTCCATGCACAGCATACTGTGTAACCAAGAAATTTAAGTGTTCAGTCTTACAAACTCAATTTCTGGCAAATTAAAAGTATTGTGTCATTAGAACTATGTAGTGACAGAGGACTGAACCTTTTATTATAAATCCTGATATTCATTGGCATCAACCTCAAAAATAAGGTATATGTACTCAGTCATAATAGGATTGAGGGAGTGATCTCTATTGGCATGAATGAGATGAAGATATGATCCCCTATGTGGCACAGTGGATATAATGCTGGGCCTGGAGTCAGGGAGACCTGTGTACAAATCTACCCTCAGATACTTAGCACCTGTGTGACCTTGTGCAAATTACTGAAACCATCTGTCTCAGTTTTTCCCATTGTAAAATGGGGATAATAATGGCACCAACCTCCCATAGTTGTTGTGAGGATCAAATAAGATAATATTTGTAAAGTGCTTATCATAGTGTCTGGTATATAGAAGACACTTTCCTCCCTTCTCCTCCATGTCTGAACAAAATTTCTCCAGAGAGGACCTAGCCAATTTGCTTAAGGATTCACTATTGGTTGTTAAACGTCCTGTGGCTATTAATGAAACCAGGCAATTTGTTATCCCATATATTCAATTCACAACTGGGCCATCCTCTTTTATAGTCATGAGGATGTATTTTAACCACTTCTTAAAAATGTCATAATTACTAATATACTACATTTCATTAGAATAAGATACATATTTCATTCTATGATTCATAGTTATATATTATCATTAAATACTTCAAAAATCTACATTGCATATGTTTGTTTGATTGATTGATTATTTGATTCAATTCAAAAAGCATTTATTAAGTGACTGTTAACCAGATATTGTACTAGTTCTGGGGGAATACAGTGACAAAAACAAAACAGTCCTAATAGAATGTCACATTAAACTGGAAGGGGGGAAGGATGAAATACTAGACCATCTTTCATGTAGATGCCAAAGTGATTTTCCTAAAGTGCAGGTCTAACCATACTCATACTCAATAAACTCTAATGGCTCCCTATCACCTAGAGAATTAATTATAAATCCACTGTATAACCTGCCCTCCCCATCCTTTTCAGTCTTCTTATACCTTACATTCCCCAACATGGACTCTTTAATGCAATGACAGTGGCTTCTTTACTGTTCCTCAAGTAAGACTCTCCATTTCTTGCTCCTGGCATTTTCACTAGCTGTTCCCCATGTTTTGAATGTTTTCCCTCCGCATGTCCTTCTACCTTTGCTGACTTATTTCAAGTCCTCATTAAAATCTTACCTTCTATAAGAAGGCTTTCATGGTCACTCAGTTCTAATACCTTACCTCTGTTGATTATTTCCTATTTATTCTGCATATAGTTTGTTTATATGTAGTTGTGAGCATGTTGTATCCCCCATTAGTTTGTGAACTCAAGGATAGACTGACTTTTGTCTTTTTTTTTTTTTTTTTTGTATCTCCAATACTTAGCATAATGTCTGGAACTTAGTAGGCAGGCCCTTAATGAATGCTTTTTGACTGAGTAAATTAAATGATATTATATACTTACAAGATGTATACTTAGTATTTTACAGGATGGACAGAACTAACAACTGGGAAAATCAATAAAGGCAGTTGAGCTGAGTATTAAAAGGAGATAGGGGTTCAGAAAAACAGAATTGAAGATGTGAACATCCCAGGCATGGAGAGGTCTAAAAAACAGTAAGCAGGCCAATATGCCTGGAAGATTGAGTATGTAATGAGGAATGATATGAAAGTATCCTTAAAAACATTACAGACACATTTTGAAGGCCATTATGTCAAATTGAGGAGTTTGTATTTTATCCTTGAGGCACAAGGCAGCCCCTAAAACTTAGTGAGCAAAGGAATGCTTTTTTTATTCCTGTGTTTCATTCCCATGAATTGCTATGACTGAAAAATGTAATGCTCTCTGGTCAATATATTAATAACAAAAATGTGTAGCCGCATTGCCAAGCCCATATTCAAAACCCTTTCAATTTAGTAGATATTTTCAGAGTACACCTAGGTGGAATTGACTCACAGAGCCCAAGGTTGTTCTAGGCAACCAAAAAGGAGAATGTTGCTGCTTTAAAAAAGTGTTCTGGCATCAGGGAATAGCTTAGAGTTCATCCTATACAACTTACTAGTATACACCATCTTACTTCTTTCTTTTCGATTCCAGATCAAGTTCGTAGACCATCTTCAAATCTGCCATCTTTTTTTGTCTCTGTCTATTTCTCTCTGTATCTGCCTCTCTCTGTCTCTCTGTCCCTATATCTCTGTCTTTCCCTTGTCCCTCTGTCTCTCACTCTTGCTCTTGCTCTCTTTCCAGAGTTGTTATTTTATGGATGTAGGGCACTGATAGGGAGGAAACTCCCTGGCACAGTGTATAGAATACTGGGCTGGAGTCAGTAAGACCCAAGGTGCAAATTTATCATCTTCACATACTTTCTAGCTTTTGGATTGTAGGTAAGTCTTTTAATCCTTTTCCTTCAATATCCTCAACTGTGAAAGGGGAATAAAAACAATACATACTTTGCAGTATTGTGAAGATCTAATAAGAAAACATTTGTAAGGTACATAAAACAATGCCTGGTACATAGTAAGTGCTGTGTAAATACTTGTTCCCTTCCCCTCTACCAGTTCAGGCCTGCAGATCAGTTAACAGTATTCTGCAACTTGTTCACTTTTGTTATTATATAATCTTTTTTCCACTTTCATTGATAGTCTTAGGGAGTTCCCTGGACCTCTGCAACATTTAGAGACTTCCCTACTTTCACAGAGTCAGAGATAAGATTTTAACTAAGGTTAACCTCCTTTAAGGCTGGCCCCTGACACCACATCATTTCAAGAGTAGATGTACACACACAAACTAACATATTAAACCATCTAAAATTTTAGATTCATAGTTGATGAAGACAAGGGTCTAAATGAATGGCTTTATCTTCTTGACTCATATAACTCCAATGACATAATTTCATTGCTTTAACCACGGATAGAGTTTATGATACAGCAATTTTTTTTTCCATTTCTTAATTACTGGTAGTAGGTTGTGTATGGGAGTTGGGCTCTGGTTTTGTTTTTCATAATTGGTGGATAGTTATAGATATATACATAATGATGGACTAATTCAATGAGCTGCTTATTCACCTACCTGTGGCAACCTGGACAATATTCATTCATCATCCACTTGCTTTTGCTTATGTTTATTTATAGACTGGAGATTTTGTGGAGTTGTGGATCTCATTGAGAAGATCCAATAGTATTTCAAAGCCATCAGAATGTGAAATTAGAAAAATGTCAGCTGGAAAACAGGAGCATCTAGATAGTCTCGCCATAAATAGGGAGTCTCCCAGTTAGATTTTATATTGAACATCTTCTATGAAAATGGCAAACACATTTAACAAGCCCATGTCTCCCTGTTTTATGCCTCATTTAATGTTTATAATCAAAGGATTTTGACAAAAGTTATCTTATACTTTTGTATATCAAAGAATCTTATATGATCTTAACATAAACCTCAGAGCCACCTTGTTGGAGGGAAACTGCCAAAGCTACAATTTTGTTTTGAATGCCTCAAAATGTTTTTTTTTTTTTTACTTTTTTGATAATTGAAAACAAAGAACGGTGGTTTTTGTATTCTTTACAGTTCTCAGTTAATTTTGTGCTTATGCTATATTCTGCTATAAAAGATTATCTTCAAAAAACCTCCCTTTTTTTCTTACATTTTAGCAAACAAAAAAAGAATGAGTGGAACAGCATCATAGAATTGCAGAATCTCAGAGTTTGAAGATGTCAGAGAGATAGTCTAGTACAACCCATATTTGATCCAGCATGTCATTTTATCATCTTTTGTAAATTACTCATGTAGTGTTTGCTAGAACTCACTACTTTTAAGGCAGCAAATTTCATTTTTTTTGAGAATGCTAACTGCTAGAAAGTTTTTCTTTATATTGAACAAAAATCTATCTTTTAATTTTTTTTAATCTACTTCTACCAATTTCTCCTACTTTTGTCCTGTGGCATGGTTTTGTTTGTTTGTTTAATTCAAGTTGTCATTCTGGTCACCTTACTGTAGCCATCTATTAGTTTCACATTGATCTTCCTGAAATAACATGCCTAGAATTTACCACATAAGTCCAGATGTTGTCTGATCATGTTAGATTATTTTGGGGTTTTCAGCTTTACCATTCTGGACACTATGATTCCATTAATGTAGCCTAGGATGGCATTAGCATTTTTCTCCCACATTACATGACTGACACACTGTGCCTTCAGTACACTAAGACTTTCTAAGTCTTTTTTTTTTAATTTAAACTAAGGTCAAAACACATCTTCCACATTATGTATTTGTTAAATTATTTTTAAAAGTTTAAAACTTTAGATTTATTCATAAAATTTACAACACATTATTAGATTTGACACATTGTTCTTGATTGTCAAGATCTTTTTGGATCCCAATTTTGTGATCCGATCTATTAAGCAACACCTGTAGCTTTCTATAATCTACAAATCTGATCAGCATACTATTTACCCTTTCTTCAAGGAATTTATAGAGAAGGAAGAAAAGGCAGGAAAGTAAAAGCTCATATTAAGTTCAATTGATAACTAGAGTGTCCATATTAAGTGTCTTGTCTTAGGCATGCTGAGTGTCAAATGGAAAACGTACCTTGGCTCCCTAGGATATGTGTAGAATAGATCTCAAAATTGGACATTCCCCTTCACACTAGATGAGAGTAAATTTCCAACATTACCAGTCCTCTACCCCCACCTGCTTCCTCTGTATTAGTTATCCTTTTCATGTCTGACTTTTATAATATGCTTGCTCCCTTTTACCTTTTGCTATCCAGTTTTTTTTAGAATCATCCCATCATACACAACTCATCCTCCGCCTTTCTTTCAAACTACCTTAGTAATGATGACAGTTTTAAGAATACTAATAACTTATACACACATGTATATATGCATGTGTGTATATGTATATATATACAGAGAGTATACGTATATAGTATGTGGATATATGAGTATGTGTGTATATAGTGCATATATGTATATATAGTACATATAATGAGTATGTATATATAATGTGTGTATGTGTATATAATGTGTATGTGTATATATAATGTGTGTATGTATATATAATGTGTATGTGTATATATGTATGTGTCTGTATACAAATACATATATAACAGTTTGACCTTAATGAGTGCCTTATAATTAATCTTTTCCTTTTATTTCTTCTGGATCTTTTTTTAACAAATTTCCTGAGTTCTGGTCTTTTTGTTACAAGTACCTGAGAGTGTTTCAGTTTATCAAATCTCCATTTTTTTTTTTTCACTCAGGATTATACTCAACTTTGCTGGGTAAGTTATTCTTGGATTCAATCCCAATTCTTTTGCTCTTTGAAATATGGTGGTGCCAAGGCCTATGGTTTTTTAGAGTAGAAGCTTCTGGGTTTTGTGAAGTTTTGACTGCATTTCCACAGTATTTAAATAGCTTTTTTTCCTTGTTGCTTGCAATATTTTCTTAACTTGGGAGTTTTGAAATAAGTTTTCCTACTGGGATCTCTTTCAGGTAGTGAATGGTAGATTATTTTCTATTTCTACTTTACCCTCTTCTTCTAGAACTTCTGGGAAATTTTCTTAATAATTTCTTATAATATTGTATCTACATTATTTTTTGATCATAACTTTCAGGTAATCTGACAATTCTAATGTTGTCTCTTTGGTCTGTTCTCCAGATCAGTTGTTTCCCTAATGAGATATTTCAGACTCTCATTTTTTATAGTTTTATTATTCAGGTATTATGTTGGGGTAGATCATGTTGGTTTTGGTTTGTTTCTATTTTGGACATGTGGCATTGTCTGAGTAAAAATCCTAAGATTATCATCCTGTAATGGAAAAGTGAATAAATGAATTTTCATACTTGTAAAATCAAACACAGTAGAAGAAGCAGCCCACAAACTCCTATCTGCTGTCAGGAATTGGAGAGGTAAATGTTAATGCTGGTTTTTCTCTCTCATTCATGCACACATTCATACGTACATAGACATACATACACGTATATACATATATCCTTCTAAAAAGTGTATATATTTATACACATAGATATACAATTTTTAAAATAAAAATAATACATAATAAAAAATGCTTACAAGATAATGTTAGTTCCTTGACTGACATATTTGTATAACTGCTGGAAATGGATTGTCTGTAAGGGACAGAAAGTTCACTGAACATTTTCTCAGAAGCAACCAGCACGGGTAGAATGTGAAGCCTGATGCTTTGAGGATTGCTTTTTCTTGCCCTTTTTAAGAGAAGTGATTGAGATGCTGCTCTGGCTCAAGCGACAAGAGAACACACTCCACTAAACATATTCTGCAAATGAAACCAGGATTTCAACCATGGAACTTTCTTTTAAAAATCAGACTTCTTAAGTGAATTTTAATTCCTGTGGGGGATAGGAGAATGACAGCCCCTGAACAACTGAGGTTGAACTTTTAACCCTCACCAAACCATGGAGACAGATCCCAGTGAACCCTGGGAGGAGAGATTCCTGGGACAGAAATGCTCCACAGCTGACTCATTGTGTCACCTTAAGCAAATTATTTTGGCAAAATGTCTTTTTTTATGTAAAAGGAGGAAGTTCAAAAAGTACATTTGAATACTTGGTGCATATAGAGTTTAAAAACTTAAAGCATTTAACCAATTGATTAGTGTTGTGCTAATGGATTGGAAGGATATATATCTAGAGGCAGAGTTGGTTTTATCCATAGCTAAGACAGGTGACCAATCACAGATATGAATTGAAAGGAAACAAAAGATAATTTCCATTAGAAAAAAATAAGATCTCCCTGAATATCTCAGAATAAATCACTGATGAATAAGACAATAAGAATATGGGTGCCATTGTAGGCTAGGTTTCAAACCCTCATTACTGCTGAGAGATTTCCATCTTATCAACACCTAGAGGAAAATTTGAAGAGAAAATAATCAATTGTCAAAATGAAGTTTCTGCACTTCAATGATTTCACAAATGCACATATGCTCACACATGTGTAAGCAAACTCCTACATAAACACATATAGTATACACACATATCTCTGTGTGTATATTCAGGATATTCCTAAATGAACTCTTTTTTTATTATTTTCAGGCTAATAAGGCATGGTGGGTGGTGGTGTTTGCATGGTTAGTTGGGTATCTGAGTGGATGTAACAGATATGTTATTGTGACAGAGAGAGAGAGAGAGAGAGAGAGAGAGAGAGAGAGAGAGAGAGAGAAGAGGAGAGGAAATACAGAGACAGCAGAAGCAGAGACAGAGATTGTGATAGGGACAAAGACTGAGACAGTCAGAGACATAGAGGCAGAGAAAGAAAGAGGGTTATGGACAGTGACAGAGACATCCACAGAGAATAAATGTCAGGGATCACTAGTCCTATCTACCTATCTAATTTTTCATACACACACACATGCACATGCATGTGTGTGTATATGTGTGTGTGTGTGTGTGTGTATTCTGAGAAGGGGGTCAATAGGCTTTAGCTAATATTCAAAGAGGTCCATGAAACCCACAGTAAGGTTAATAACACCTTAAAAAAGTCCAAGATTTATCTTCAAATACTTGAAGATTTTCATGAAATTTAAACTTAGTCTTATCTTTTCCTTGCTTATATCCCTAGTTCCTTCAACCAATCTTGATTAGTTTGCAGCTAAGTGGTATAGAATCAATTTGCTGATATGGTAGATAGAGCACTTGACCTGGAGTTAGGAAGACTTGCATTCAAGTCTAGCCTCAGACACTTATTAGATGTGTGACCCAAATCAAGTCACTTAACCTCTAGTTGCCTTAATTTCCTCAGCTGTAAAATGGTGATAATTATAGTGCTTACATCACAGTGTTATTTTGAGGAGTAAAATGATATAATATTTGTAAAGCACCTAGCACAGTGCCTGTCATATCGTGGATGTCTAATAAGACTTTTCCTTCCTCCTCTCCCTCCCTCCCTCCCTCCCTCCCTTCCTTCCTTCCTCCCTTCATTCCTTCCTTTCTTCCTTCCTTCTTTTCTTCCTTCTGTATTCATCCTCTATTACCCAACTTCCTTCTATCTTCTGGAAATATCTTTTAAAAAACAAAGGTGTTTGAAAAATTATTTCTTCCTTTATATGTCCTTCCACACAATTACCATTTTTCTTGATTTTCACAAATGGTTCCCATCATGTCTTTATATTTCATTCTTAAGTCTTCCATCTTTTCTTGCCTGCCTCCACTCTATCAGGGTTGTTACGCCTTTAGGCAATTTGGTGAAACCTATAGATCTATACTTACAGTAGTGCTTTTAAATGTCTATAAAGATAGTTAGAATTACAAAGGTTAATGAAAATAAAAATGTAGTTTTTTTTCCATACAAGTTCACAAACACTTGGAAAAATATCTGGAGACCCCTTGGGGTTAAAATTTGCCTGCTTAATAGAGTTTTAGTCCAGAACCTTACAATAGCTGTGGTTTCCCAGAATACCCTTTAAGTTTGCTCACACAAAATTTATAATGCATGTAAAACTATGGTCATTTTTCCTCTACTGAATGAGAAACTAGGAGAAAATGATCAACTCCTCACCCTTGCCCTCAGTTACCATCAAGGTACCCCATTTCTCTGTATTGGTGAGAATAAAATTCCAGAATAAAATTGCTCCCTACATTTTTCTCCACCTTTTGAAGGATAAAATAAGTATCAGTGCAGCAAGAATGTATTAGCTACTCTGCTTTTGTCTGAGAGAGAAATGCAGCATTTGTCTAGATAATTGAAACTCCCTATCATTATTACATCATTTTTCTGTGCTAGGCTTGTGACTTGTCTATTTACTTCTTTCTGTTCAGGTGGTTAGTCACACACTTTCATGATAGAATCACTTCTCTTCTCCCTCCATTGATCTTCACTCAAATACTTGCTGCTGTTCTTGTTCCCACTTCTTTCCTGGATTTAATCAATATAATCAATATACAATGATACTTGACTCTACCTCCAATATTTTGACCTATTTCATTTACAAAATAAACTGTTCACATCAAGAAGTATATTCCAATCATATAACTCATCCCACCAAGTAAAAAAGATATGCATAAGCTCAAATGTGCCAGCTTGTGTTAGGCATTCTAATCCACCTTTCATATTTCCCAAATTTTCATTTGTTTAAAGTCATTGGGAGCCATGGAATTCACTACTGATTCTTTTTGGATGTATGATAGCTTCTAAAAGTTTCAACAGCTAAGTGAAATAGTGGATAGAGTTTTGGTTTTGGAGACTGAAAAAATCAAGGTTAAATCATGCCTCATACCCTTACTAGTTGTTTGATCTTGGTTATTACCCAATCCAACAGCCTATAAAATGGATATAATAATACTACTGATGTTCCAGGATTGTAGTGAGGAAAAAAAAGAGATAATATTTGTTTAGCATTTTGCAAAACTTTAAAGGTTATATAAATATTGGCAATTATTATTTATTATTATTTTTCCCCTCCATTACATCATCCTTCTATGATACCTAGTTGTCAGATATTGGTCAAAATTTTTCTCCTTTTCCTATCTGTTTCACTTAAAATTCTTTGATTAGGTTTATAAGTCAACAGGCAATTATATTCCTTGTAGGTTTTTATAAGATCACTCAATTCCTAAGCAAGAGGTTGCCATTCCTATATTGTGAGGTATGACTCATAAATCTAAGTCATATTTCAGATGCCATTTTAACTGACTACTTATCTTCCACATCAATTTCCTCTTCTGCATCCCTCGTCTTCAATTTTAGGAGAGTTACGAAAAAAAACACTTCTGCCTCTATAGCAGGCCTGTACAACATACGACCTGCAGGCTGCTCACAGCCCGCCAAAGAATTTTGGGCAACCAGCTAAAAATGTAGAGGATATAAAAGAAAGTAAAAGCCACCTACCACTAGTCACTATTGTGCCCATCATGTAACTTGGTGGGTGGGTTGTCACTGTTTACTCTTTCCTGTTTTTCAAGCAAACCAGGCAACAAACCATCATCAGTCTTTCTCTAGTCTGAGAG
The DNA here is from genome assembly GCF_900497805.2 of Vombatus ursinus. Lineage (NCBI taxonomy): Eukaryota > Metazoa > Chordata > Mammalia > Diprotodontia > Vombatidae > Vombatus > Vombatus ursinus. Next base: position 13,851,885 of record NW_020954556.1, read on the forward strand.
AAGTGAGAGTCATATCTTTTTGCTGTGTTTTCAGTTGTTACTGTTGTTGAACAGGGACTAAGTGAGTGCAGCCACACACCAATGTAACTGATACTTGCTGTGTGATGAGTAACAACAATGCAAGAACTTTTTCCCCTCCTCACTGCATGGCTGCCCCCCAAGTTACATCAGTGTCTGGTGCTCTCTCCAAGGTCAGACACTCAGTTCAGTATTTCTTTGTATGTGAGCAGTTACTGTGGTGATTATTTTGGTTCTAACATTAAAGTTTTTTGGGTGACTTTGTAAAATGGATGATAAAAAGAAATGGAAGATTGAATCAGAACATAGAGTGTTTAATTCAGAGTGGACAAATAGATACTTGATTACTTACATGGGAGACAAAAATATTGTGACTTGTTTGGTGAGAAGTAATAGCCGTTCCAAAGTAATACAATTTTCATCACCATCTCAAATCAAAACATCCTGACTTCAGCAAATTAGACACAAATTAAAACATCCAAATTGTTGAAAATTTCAATGGGGAACAATATTTTTTTCAACAAAGTAAACTCAGAAAATGAAGTGGATACTAAGTTAGTTTTCAGATAAACTGATTGCTGACAAGAAGTATAATACATTCCATTTAACTAAATGCAAACAGTAAGAAAATCTTTAAAAATGTATTAAAACTTTTGCTAAGCAAAGTATTTTTTAACATTAATATGATTTCATGATGAATAAAACTCTTAAGTGATAAGTGTAACTAATTGATATTAATTGAAATGTCCTTTTTAAAATATGATTTATTTGCAAAATAGTTTAATCATTAATTATACCTTTACTTGGAAAGTGAGCCCCTAAAAACTTATCTGCAGTCTGAAAAAGTTTAGCCTTTTTTAATTTTGGCCCCTATTTACTGCCAAGTTATGTAGGTATGCTCTATAGACTTTATTATGTTGCTGAAGACTTTGTAATTTTTGGAAATGATTTCTAGGTTCCTTCTTGTAAGGTCATTTGTACCATTTGGTAATCACTAAATGTGAATTGTAGTGATCTATTTTTATATTCCCAGGGACTAATATATGACCCAGGAAGACAACAGACCTTTTTACTGCTGTTAACAGTTCAAGAATCTCTTTCACGATCATTATTTCTTGGAGAACAAGTGTGACATCTTTTCCAGAGAATCTACCTCCTTTATCTTTAGGGGGAAAAAAATCTCAAATTCATTTTTCATTTTCAAAGGTTTAGCAATCCTTCTTTCCTTTTTCCTCTGTGTGTCTTTCTTCCATACTCCTACCTAATGACAGAAGTCAGGATTCTCCTCTGATTCTTCAAGATCCACACACCCCCTTTTTTTGCTTTGGTTTCACTTTAAAGGTTTCTTTTGTTTTTTAAAAGAAATATTTCATGTTTCTTGACATTCTAAAATGTAGAAAGACTTTCCTGCAGCCCTTTTAGCTTCTCCTCTAGGAAAGGAGATAAGCCTATGCTTTGCACATAAATAGGAATCATTTCATTATAACACACACAAAAAAGTCACACACTCACTGCCAGTCAGTGCCAAATTTGCCCAATCTCCAAATTTACTGGTAATTTACACCTTTTTTCCACATTTTTACACCCTATTTTCTTCACTCCCTTTACATAGATGTTCTTTTTATTATATATTTTTTTCATCTTAACAGGTATTTCCACCTTGACATCCTTTTATCTTAATACCTTAATAGCTACTATGGAAATTACTTTGGCCCCTCCCAATAATATGAAATCCACACATCAATCCCTTTTTCTTCTCTTACTAGAAGTTTGCCTTGTTTTAATAATTTGCTTTGCTTCCATTGTTCTGACCTATTTTGCATGACTAATTGCATTCTCCTTGTCTTTGAGCTTACCTTTTCCTCTAGAGGATATATAATTAATATAATATAATATAATATAATATAATATAATATAATATAATATAATATAATATAATATAATATAAACACAGATAAGTAAAGGTAAGACAATTGGAAGAGAGATTAGCTCTAACCATAGAGAAGTCAGAGTGAGCTAGAAAGTTTCCATTTAGAAAGTGGCAGTTGAGCTGAATACTGATGGAAGATAGGAATTCTATGAGACAGGAGGCAGGAGAGTATTCTAGACCTGTGGATGTCCTATGCAAAGGCATAGAAACTTGAGATGAAATATTGTGTACATGGAACAATTGATAAGAACATAGCATCTTTGGTGTGAAGTATTACAAAAAAAAATTTGGAAAAATAGGTGTGAGACAGAGTATGAAGAGCTTTAAGTTACAGAATATAAAGGTGACTTCCTGTAGGCAAGAAGGAGCCATTGAATGATCATTTACAATACTTCCCAAAAAGAGAAATAGATTATATACATCTTATAGCTGTGGGTAGATGAAATCTTATCCAAACAAGAGATGGAAGTAATTACAAAAAATGGAATAAATAATTGATTATTTGAAATAAAAAAAAATACAAGAAAAGAAAAATCTGCACCAGGATAAGAAGGGAAGATGTAGACTGGGGAAAAGTCTTTGTCAAATTATCCTGAGAAGAGTTGGTATCCAAGACATATAAATTATCTATTTATCTATCTATCTATCCCATTCACCATCAAATAAATCATTAAGTAATATAATCAAAAAGTTCTCAAAAGAATTGCAAAATATTCACAACCACATGAAAAAAATGTCCAAATGACTAACACTAAGAAATATTAAAATCAAAATATTCCTAAGTTTAATAGGGCCTTCAACAAAAATAATAATTTACAAAAGATCATGCCTAATTTTGAAGATGATCAGTTCCATTTTGGACCTACTGGATTAGATTGTTGATATACTGATTATTAAAATACATAGCAGACAAAATTCAGTGAGTAAAGGGTAACATGGCAGTGATAAGCCTTGCATATATTTGGCAGGGAAAAGGAACAACTATGCCTCAGAAGACACTTGGATATGTGTGCATGTTTCTATGGTTTCAGATATATTTGTTGGAAGAGAAGGATCAACAAAAGGGGGGGATGTAGAATCCCTGTTTGGTATGGTTGAAATGATGATACCTTATAATGCAACTATGGCAGAATTGTTCAACTCTAACTTTCTTTTTGTTTTATCTGCCAAAAAAAAATAAGAATGACCTTTCCATTAGAAAGGACAAGCAAAATGGCTTGTAGGTAGCTGTACCCAATATATAAAAGGGGTTGGTAAAAAAAAAAAAAAGACCTACTTACCCTGGGTGAATTCAAGGCACATGGCTCTGATGAACAATATTCTCAAATATCAAACAACTCTGGCACTTCCATGAATATTGGAAAGATGTTTGAGAATGGAGGAAATACTCCAAGATTGTAGAAAATAAAATTTCCCCAATTTTTTCTGAAAGGGAAAAGATGAGATTTCACAAATCACAGGCCAGCAAGCTTCACTTAACTATGTTATAAATTTCTACAACAGATTATTAAAGAGATGACTGGTGAAAAGGGTGAGCAGGTCAAAAAAGTCAGTATGACTTCAGCAAGTATAGCTCATGACAAATGAATCTTGTTTCATGGTGTTGCTAAAGTAGGAAAGCACTATATAGTTTTACTAGATTTTTAACAAAATGATAAAGTATCTTTTGTTATTCTTGTGGACAAGCAGAAGGGACATTGATGATAATAAAATTATATGAATGAGTAATTCTAGATTGTTTCTGAGGTACCTTCCAAATATGAAATTCTTTGTTTCTGTGAAGTTCAGTACATTTTCCCCCACAAAAGGCTCTTTATCATGGTATGCACCATAATGGAGGGAAAAGAATACTGGATATGGAGTCAGAAGATCTGGGTTCAAATCCCAGCTATATCACTCATACTACTGGTGTGAACTATAGTCAGACATGGTCCCTTTATTTTTCAATATACTCATCTATAAAATTATAAGATTGGAAGAGAGGACCTTTAAGGTACCTTTGAGCTCTAAATAATTAATCATGCTGTACAAAAAGAAAGTTTATGCTGTACAAAATTTCTTAAATTCCTTGTACTACTTTACTTCAGTATATTATTTCTGAATTTACATGCTCTTTTTCTTATAAATAAATATCCCTGCTTTAACCAAGATGACTTGGCTATTGGATACAATAAGCATTCACTATGGAGACATTCAACTATAGAACAATTCATGACTTTTAGACTGTGGAGTTTATACCTTCCACAAAACCAAAGGATAGCTCCCAGTCAGGACACAGACATGGAAATTTATCCAGAGACAGTACCCTTAACAATGGAACATTTTACTAAAGGGTGTAGCCTCCCTCTTCCTTCCTGGCTGCCTCTATTCATGCTGCCCTGAATCAAAAATACAGAGGAAGTTGTTAAATGAGATTTAATAATAGAGTACAGCATTTAATGTATATTAATTAAATATCAGCAGATGGTAAGAAGAGTCCTTGCTGAGAGTGAATAAGGAGAGAGAGAAATCTAACTGCCATGTAATTAAGCTGAACCTGCTGAAACAATGAAGGTGTGATTACTTTTTTATTAACACATTATACTTACATGTGATGTTGAAGAATTTAATTACTTTGTACCTCCTATGATGTTAATCCAAGTTATTCTCACATTGGTTTGGTCTCTTTTCATAATAAACATTAGGAAGCAACTCAAGTCACATTAGTTCTGTTTTTTTTTAATTTTCTTTTTGTAAGTTGAGAAATGGTGGTAAAATGCACATGTGCTTGCAAATTTCCTTCCTGTGCCTTAGTGTTCCAGACATTTTACACCTTGGATCTCAGCTCTTGTCTCTGACAATGAACACTACCAAAAATTTAGGAAGGTAGAAAAGGGAAGGATTATGTTATTTCCTTAGTATGCCTACAGCATATAATATTTACTAACCAGTCTCATTAAGATTAGAAAGAAGCAGTCTGGGAGAAAAGCATGGAATTAGAACTTTTGTTGATGTCAGTAAATTGTAAATTGTTATTAGTAATCCACTGATTAAGGATGAAGCTGAATTTATATTGACAACTATAATCACGTTTGTTTGAACTCATGGCTTCTTAACTCACGTTTCCATAGATTCTACAAAAGTCCAACTTCATACCTGCATCCTACATGATAGCATTAAAGTAGATGACATTTATGAATAGTATTGGGTTCAGGGCAGAGCCAAGATGACAGAGTGATAGAGCCAAGATGGCAGAGTAAAAGCAGTGACTTCCTTGAGCTCTCCCCCAAACCCCTCCAAATACCTGTAAAATGACTCTAAATAAAATCTAGAGAAGCAGAATCCACAAAAAGACATAGTGAAACAAACTTCTAGCACAAGACAACCAGGATGGTTGATAGGAAAGGTCTATTGCTCCAGACTGGGAGAGGAGCACAGTTCAGCATGGGCCATGCAGGCAAAGATAGGCCAGAGCAATCCCACAGCAGGCCTCAGGGGACCGAATCATGGAACTGTGGTCGTTTCCAGACTTTTCCACCCACAAAAACCAAAGACAACTTAGAAGGTCCGTGGGAAAGGTATGTCGGCCCTGGGTGAGAGAAGAATGTGGTCCAGCCCTGGTCCTAGAGCAGCCCTGGGGTGGCAGCCACAGCTGTAGCTCTTGCTTCTGGATCTCTTGGCCCACAGATAGAGGGTGGAGTGAGCAGCTGATCAGAGGGGTATTGCAGGGATCTCTTTGGTGATGTGGAGGCAGGATTCTCTTGCTTTGCCCGTGCTTGGATCTGGGTCGCAGTCTTGAATGGCAGTCCTGGGGCAAGGAGAAGCACTGGCATGGTAAAGCTTGTGGCAGTGGTGGAGGGGGAATCCTTCTCACAGTTCCAAGGTAGAAAAGAGTAATTATGAACATTTATAGACTAGAGCACAGGCCAGGAAAGGAATCTCCTTTGATCTCTCTCCTTTGATCATACCACCTTGGAAGAACTGAAAAGTTACAGGTCCCTAGAAGTACCTCTGAAAATGGCTACACAAAACCCATGAAGCTTGGGACAGTACACCCTTCACACTTGAAAGAGAGCCCTACCTTAACAAAGAGTTAAAAAGTCAAGTAATTAGCTGGGAATATAAAGAGTGGAAAAATACTCATACTACAGAATCTTACTTTAGCGACAAAGAAGATCAAAACACACAACCAGAGGAAGACAACAAAGTCAAAGCTCCTATATCCAAAGCCTCCAAGAAAAATATGAATTAGTCTCAGGTGATGGAGGAGCTCAAAAAGGATTTTGAAAAGCAAGCAAGAGAAGTAGAGGAAAATTGGGAAAAGAAATGAGAGTGATGCAAGAAAGCCATGAAAAATGAGTCAACAGCTTGCTAAAGGAGATCCAAAAAAATACTGAAGAAAATAACACCTTAAAAAATAGCCTAACTCAAATGCTAAAAGATGTCCAAAAAACCAGAGGAGAAAAATGCCTTAAAAATCAGAATTAGCCAAATGGAAATGGAGGTCCAAAAGTTGACTGAAGAAAATAATTCCTTAAAAATTAGAATGGAGCAAATGGAAGCTAATGATTCTATGAGAAATCAAGAAATTATGAAACAAAACCAAAAGAATGAAAAAAATAAAAGATAATGTGTAATATCTCATTGTAAAAACAACTGACCTGGAAAACAGATCTGGGAGAGAGAATTTAAAAATTATTGGACTACCCAAAAACCATGGTAAGAAAAAGAGCCTAGACACCATCTTTCAAGAAATTATCAAGGAAAGCTGCCCTGATATTCTAGAACCAGAGAGTAAAATAGACATTGAAAGAATCCACTGATGACCTCCCAAAAGAGATCCCCAAAGGAAAATTCTTAGGAATGTTGTAGCCAAATTCCAGAGTTCCAAGGTCAAGGAAAAAATATCACAAGCAGCCAGAAAGAAATAATTCAAGTATTGTGGAAACACAATTAGGATAACACCAGGTTTAGCAGCTTCTACGTTAAGGGATTGGAGGGTTTGGAATATCATATTCCGGACAGCAAAGGAGATAGGATTACAACCAAGAATCACCTACCCAGCAGAACTGAGTATAATCCTTCAGGGGAAAAAATTTGACATTCAGTGAAATAAAAGACATTCAAGTGTTCTTAATGGAAAGATGAGAGCTGAATAGAAACTTTGACTTTCCAATACAAGACTCAAGAGAAACATGAAAAGGTAAACAGGAAAGAAATCATAAGGGACTTATTAAGGTTGAACTGTTTACATTCTTACATAGAAAGATGATATTTGTAACCCATGAGACCTTTCTCAGTATTAGGGTAGTTAGAGAGGGAAAAATATGTATGTGTGTGTGTGTGTGTGTGTGTGTCTGTGTCTGTGTGTGTGTATGGCACAGGGTGAGTTGAATATGAAGGGATGATATCTAAAAAATAAAATTAAGGGGTGGGAGCAGATTGTACTGGGAGAAGGAGAAAGGGAGAGGTAGAATGGGGTGAATTATGTTATATGAAAGAGGAAAGTAAAAACTTTTACAGTGGAGGGGAAGAGGGAGGAGGTGAGGGAATGAATGAATCTTTCTCTCATCTGAGTATAGAAATCTATCTTACCCTACAGGAAAATAGGGGGGAAGAAGATAAGAAAGGGGGGAGATGATAGAAAGGAAGGGAGACGGAGAGGCGGTAATCAGAATCAAACACTTTTGAGGATAGACAAGGTCAAAGGAGAGAATAGAAAAAATGGGGGGAGGGATAGGATGGAGGGAAATATCATTAATCTTTCACAACATGACTATTATGGAAATATTTTGCATGATCACACATGTATAACCTATATTGAATTGCTTGCTTTCCAAATGACAATGTGTGGGGAAGGAGGAAGGGAGAGAGTTTAGAACTCAAAGTTTTAAAAATGAATGTTAAAAATTGTTTTTACATGCAACTGGGAAATAAGATAGGCTGAGGAGTGTAGAAATCTATCCTGCCCTATAGGAAAATAAAAGGGGAAAAGGATAATTGAAGTGGGGGGGATGGTAGAAGGGAGGGCAGATGAGGGGAAGGGATATTCAGAATGCACACCATCTTGGGGTGTGGGTAGGGAAGAGATGTGGAGAAAATTTGGAATTCAAAATATTGTGGAAGTGAATGTTGAAAACTAAAAATAAATAAATTAATTAATAAAAAAGGATATAAGGTTAAACTGCCATTTTAAAATAATTATTCATCCTAAACTACTATCCAGTCTAAGCACAGAAATATTTCCTCTGAGAGGAAATACTAAGCTGGAAAGTCTTCCACTATAGCCCAGGTACTGGAGCAGTCTAAGTACAGATGGTCTTATTACCAGAAGGCTAGCCAACAAGAGATAAACATTTTTCTTTCACTAAGGCCACTTAAACAGTGGTCCATCCAGGCTTAGAATGATTAGTGATATGTTTCTGTGAAAACAACACTGATGAAATAATGAATCTTTTGAAGTACTTAAGTAAACCAGAGTAGGAAAGAATGCCTTTTCAATTTTACAAAGAAATGTGACTAGCATAGCCTTGTATTACCTGAAGCTTAATTTCTTATTTTAATAGAATGATAGTCCTAAGTAAAATAAAGGATTTTACACAAACTATTATAAAACTACTTTAATACTTCATTGAGTTTGTTATCTCTTTGTTGTGAGTATGCCTTATGATAATGCAGAACATATCCCCATCCATGCACTCTTATGCCAGGTGGCACTTGTACACATCTTCCTGTGAATCCTTTTCAAAAAAATATTCTTCTGATTATTCTGTATGGCTGTGAGTCATTAAATGCAATAGTTTTTAAAAATTACAGTTGTAGGTCATTCAAAATTTGATGTAGAAGGATATGTAGGCATGATTGAGCTGTAACATTAGCACATAAAGCTCTTCAAGAGAAGTGGCTTGAGGGTTGTTGTCAAATATATTTGAATGGAAATGAATATGGGTCAATTGAGTAGAGTGGATAGGGATAATTGATGGTTACTCCTTATATTCCCCTGGCATCCAAGTGTAAGGTGGCTTTGCTTTCTGAATATGGCAGTATTGTTGATTGAAAGAACAAAGAAAGTTGTGAGAAAAATACTGAAAACCATCCCAACAGTGAAAAGACACCCATTCTCTTAAAATGACAAAGGTATCCTGTTCTCAGGCATGTAATTTATGTACGACTGACATGAGGATTGTAAGATTGAAAAAAGGGAAACTGTGATACCTTGAACTATTTGGTGACTGTAGCACAACTGTATATTTCCTATTTGTAACTTGGATGACAGAAATGTGGATTTGGTTTCTCATAAGAAAATGTAAGTCACCTTGTTTCACATAAGAGATCCTGCTTTGGAGCAGTAGGATTGGTCAAGCCTACACCTCTAAATGCATGAGAAACATCATCAGAGTTGGGTTGTAAGAATATTTCAGAATCTACATTGCCACATACTGCTTAGAAAAGTTGAGTTGTGGAAGAAATTGCTATTTAGGGAACTAAATGAAGTGGGGGTGTGATTCTGCTGCATGGAGGAGTTGACTGAAAAGGAAAGGTTGTACCTTTAACTTTCTCTTCACTATTTAAAGTAACTGTAGGGCAGAGCCAAGATGGCTGAGTAAAAGCAGTGACTTGCTTGAGCTCTCCCTCAAACCCCTCCAAATACCTGTAAAAAATGGCTCTAAACAAATTCTAAAGCAACAGAACCCACAAAAAGACAGAGTGAAACAAATTTTCAGGCCAAGACAACCTGAATGGTTGATCAGGAAGGTATATCTGGCAGGCAGGGAGAGGAACACAGTTTGGTGTGAGCGCTCAGGAAAACCCAGCCTCAGTAAACCTGGAACAGGCCTCAGAGGCCTGAATCATGAGCAACTGTGGCCATTTCCAGACTTCTCAACCCACAAATGCCAAAGAGAACTTAGAAGGTCAGTGGGAAAGGTCTATGACTGCAGTGAGAGAGAGAACCCAGCCTCAGTCCCCGAACATGGACCTGGGGCGGCAGCTATTTCCAGAGCTTCCAGCCTACACACTGAGAGGGAATTGAGTGGCTGATCAGAGGGAGAATGCAGGGACCTCTTTGCTAGTTCTGAGGCAGGATTCTCTTGCTTTGCACATGCTTGGATCAGGTTCACAGTTCTGGATGGCGGTCCCAGGGTGAGGAGGAGCACTGGGGTGGTAGAGCTTATACTGGTGGTAGAGAGGAAATCTTCCTCACAGTTCCAAGGCAGAAAAGAGTGCTTGTGGTCACTCACAGACCACAGCACAGGTCAGGAAAGGAGTAAATACCTTGCCCTTGATCATAGCACCTTGGAAGAACTGAAAATTGACAGGTCTCTAGAAGTAACCCTGAAAATAGCTGCACAAAACCCATGAAGTTTGGGACAGTACATTCTCAACATTGGAAGCAGACTCTTACCTTAACAAAGAGTTTAAAACTCATATAATTGGCTGGGATCATGAGTAAGCAGTGCAAAAAGAGGCAGACTATATTATCTTACTTTGGTGATAAAGAAGATCAAAACATACAACCAGAAGAAGACAACAAAGTCAAAGCTCCTACATCCAAAGCCTCCAAGAAAAATACGAACCAGTCCCAGGCCTTGGAAGAGCTCAAAAGAGATTTTGAGAAGCAAGTAAGAGAAGTAGAGGAAAAACTGGGAAGAGAAATGAGAGTGATGCAAGAAAATCATGAAAAACAAGTCAATAGCTTGCTAATGGAGACCCAAAAATAACGAAGAAAATAACACCTTAAAAAATAGCCCAACCCAAATGGCAAAAGAGGTACAAAAAGCCAGTGAAGAGAAGAATGCCCTAAAAAACAAAATTTGCAAAATGGACAAGGAAGTCCAAAATCTTATTGAAGAAAATACTTCCTTAATAATTAGAATAGAGCAATTGGAAGCTAGTGACTTTATGAGAAATCAAGACACTGTAATACAAATCCAAAAGAATAAAAAAAAAATAGAAAACAATGTGAACTATCTCATTGGAAAAACAACTGACCTGGAAAATAGATCCAGGAGAGAGAATTTAAAAATTATTGGACTATCTGAAAGCCATGGTTTTTTTTAAAAAAAAAAAAAAGAACCTAGGCATCGTCTTTACAAAATTATCAAGGAAAACTGCCCTGATATTTTAGAAGCAGAGGGCAAAATAGAAATGGAAGGAATCCACCAATCACTGCCTGAAAGTGATCCCTAAAGGAAAACTCCTAGGAATATTGCTGCCAAATTCCAGAGTTCCCAGGTCAAGGAGAAAATATTGCAAGCTGCCAGAAAGAAACAATTCAAGTATTGTGGAAACACACTCAGGATAACACAAGATTTAGCAGCTTCTATATTAAGGGTCTGCAGGGCTTGGAATATAATATTCTGAGGAGAAAGGATTAGAACCAAGAATCATCTACCCAGCAAAACTGAGTATAATCCTTCAGGGGAAAAAATGGACATTCAGTGAAATAGAGGACTTTCAAGCATTCTTGATGAAAAGACCAGAGCCAAATAAAAAATATTACTTTCAAATATAAGACTCAAGTGAAACATGAAGAGGTAAACAGGAAAGAGAAATCATAAGAGACTTACTAAGGTTGAATTGTTAATATTCCTACATGGAAAGATGTCATTTGTAACTCATGAGTCCTTTGTCAGTATTGGAGTTGTTGGAGGGAAAAAATTATATGTATGTATGTAGATAGATAGATAGATAGATAGATAGATAGATAGACAGATAAGAGGGCACAGGGTGAGTTGAAGATGAAGGGCTGATATCTGTAGAATCAAATTAACGGGTGAGAGAGGATTATATGGGAGAAGGAGAAAGGGAGAAGTAGAATGGAGTAAATTATCTCACATGAAACAGACAAGAAAGGGCTTTTACAATGAAGGGGAAGTGGGCAAAGGTAAGAGGGAATGAGTGAATCTTATCTTCATAGGATTTGGCTTAAGGAGGTAAAAAATACACACTCAATTGGGTATGGAAATCTGTGTTAACCTACAGGAAAATGGGGGGGAGGGACAAGAGAGCAGGAGGATGATAGAAAGGAGGGCAGATTGGGGAAGGGGTTAATCAGAAGGAAACACTTCTAAGGAGGGACAGGGTCAAAAGAGAGAATAGAATAAATGGGGAGGCGGGATAGGATTAAGGGAAATATACTCAGTTTTTCACAACAAGTCTATTATGGAAGTGTTTTGCAAGACTACACATGTATAACCTTTATAAAGTTGCTTGCCTTCTCAATGTGGGTGGGTGGGGACAAAGGAAGAGAGAAAATTTGGAATCCAAAGTTTTAAAAAATGTTAAAAAAAAGTGTTTTCACATGTAACTGGGAAATAAGATATACAGGAAATGGGGTATAGAAATCTATCCTGCTCTACAGGAAAATTGATGGGGAAGGGGAAAATAGAAGGGGGAGGAGATAGAAAGGAGGGCAGATTAGGGGAAGGGGTATTCAGAATGCTTGCCATCTTGGGGTGGGGGGAGGGATGAGATGGGGAGAAAATTTGGAACTCAAAATCTTGTGGAAGTGAGTGTTGAAAACTAAAAATAAATAAATTAATAAAAAAACCTTTATACTCAAAAAAATTTTTCTTTTAAATAAATAAAAACAATAGAAAAATAAAGTAACTCTAACTTTCTCCACTGCTTGAGAAGTGGACATGTTCTGGGCCCAGCCTAAGGAGAAATTTGGACAAGCACTGGAGATTTCAGGGTTTCAGGCTACAGTTTTGCTGAAAGAGCTTAGTATGAACTGCTTATAAGAGAAACGACTAGTGATTGCCTCTAGCAGAAGAGAAGAGAGGTCTTAGGGAGTTTGGGTGGGGGGACTCCATCATGGTTCATAGTCAAAAGTTGTGAGGTATCCCAAGCACATGTTCCCTACTCAGGTGCCTCTATGCTAAGGTTTTATACATTTGTACCTAAAACAAATTCTATAAATTTGTTGCTGTCCTTCCCCCATAAACAATGTTTGTGCATTGATGTCTAAGTTTGTCCTAGTTTTGTGAGTAGAATATTGTTATGATTTTTTTTGTTTTGCCTTCTGATTAGTAAATGTTTCAGATAAAAAGTTAATAGTATCATCTCTGCTGTTTTTTATATAAGAAGTATGTTAATTGAGGCTTAGTAGCCTCAGTTTTTGATAGTGTAATCAAAGCTCTCCTACATCAATGCTGCCCCTAGAAAACTGAGAGTAGGGGCAGCTAGGTGGCACAGTGGATAGAGCACTGGCCCTGAAGTCAGGAGGACCTCAGTTTAAATCCGTCCTCACACCAAACACTTGACACTTACTAGCTGTGTGACCCTGGGCAAGTCACTTAACCCCAATTGTCTAAAACAAACAAACAAACAACAACAACAACAAAAAGAAAACTGAGAGTAAGTTTTATCAACATGACTTTCTTGCCTGGGGAATTTTGACCTTACAGCATTAATTCAGATTTGGTAAGTAAACCACCACAAAAAGAAAATTAGAGAGACTGTTGGGGAATGATTTCCCTCCACACACAAATCTTATACAAGCATTGCCAAGATATGTAGAGAAAAGTCCTCATCCATTGAGTGGATCATCTATGGAAGTACAAGAACAATAATAACAATGATAGTGCAATATTTCAAGGACTTGTGATTTTATTACTAATGCAGACCATAAAATCTCTTGGTCACCTTGTGTAAACTACCTTTGTGAGTTGATGTGACCAGAAAAATTAAGCACCTGGGAACTACTGCCCTGATGATGAGCTCTTCATACTTATTTGGCTGCTAGTCACATAATACTTTAAGTTTCTATCATTAGATTCATAATTCGTAACCTTCCAGGCTTTAAAGAGCCTTCCACAGAATGTGTTCTTTTGGAGCAGCCTTTGGAAATCCACAGTCAACTCCATGACTTTTATAAGACATATCAGAATAAGAGAAATAATAATGATAACAATAACAAAAACAATTGATACATAGAAATAGTTACCGTTATTATTATTATTATTATTGTCATAAGGTATGTAGTAAATGCTATAAATATACACACGTGGTTGCTAAAAAGTCTCTTGCTAAAAAGCCTCTTGTCCTATGACCTCTACAGTTTCTCAATGCCACATTTATCAGATAACTGTAACGCACAAACAATATTTGTTTAGAGGGTGGGGAGAAAAAGAAAATTTAAAAAAATTCTCTGCCTTTCAGATATTATACTGGTGGACATGGCATGGAAATAGAAAAGTAAATACAAGGTAATATGAGATGGATGAGATATCTAAGAAATACTCTGAGGGAGGGGAGATAATTTAGAATAGGCTTTTCATAGGACATGGTCCCTGAGCTGAAGGTTGAAGAAACCTTAGAATTTGTTTGACTTATACATTGATTTATGTAGTTAGAACATTTGATACACCCAAGATGAACATAATGACTTGAAAAAAGTGAATGGTTTGTTCATGGGGACATAGCTGAACCAAAACTCTATATCCTGATTCCAAGATCAGTATTCTTTTTACTATGTGTTTCCCCATGATTATTCTTCACAATATAACTAGAAACAGATCTTTACTTGTTTTCTATCAACCTCATTTATGTCCATTCATCTATAGCTTTACACTATAGGTACCTAACTGAAGGTCTACAGAGCCGTTGTGCTGACCTAATTGTTGTATACCTGTGAAACCTGGACAGTATACCAGTGCCATGCCAGGAAACTAAGTCACTTCCATTTGAATTGTCTTAGGAATATTCTATAGCTCACCTAGCAGGATAAGATGCCAGATACTGAGGTCCTTTCTGGAGTTAAACTGCCAAGTATTCAATCTTTACTGCAGACAGTGCAACTCCAATGGGCTGGCCATGTTGTTCAAATGCCAAATGTATTCTTGCCAAAAAGACTATTTTATGGAGCACTCATAGATGGCAAGCACTCACATAGTGGTCAGAAAAAGTGATACAAGGACACTCTCAAAGTTTCTCTTAAGAATGTTGAAATTGACTGTGTGACATGGGAGACACTAGCACTGGACCACCTAGCATGGCATGGCCTCATCAGTGAAGGTGCTGTGCTCTATGAGCAAAGTAGAATTGAAACAGCTCAAAAGAAATGTGAGATGTACAAATTTAGAGAATCAATGCCAAACATTCACATGGACTATTTGTGCCAGATATGTGGTAGAGCATTCCAAGCTCATATTGATCTGATCAGCCACAGCTGGACACACTGTAACTTGACCCCAACATAGTGATGTCATTTTGGTCCTCTTTGAGAATGAAGGACAACAACCAACCAACCAACCTAATATGCACATGATAATCTATCCCTAGGCTACAAGGTTTTGATCAATTTACAAAGTTCCCTCTGCTGTTTTATTAGTTTACTTGCTATGTGATCTGTTCAGATTTGGAAAGAGAAAACAGAAAACAATAAGAGTTGCCCATGCTTTTTACTTTGAGACAACCACAGGTTCTAGGAGTGTGCCATGTCCTAGATCACCTTAAATCTTATACCACCCCTATAATCTGTTCTGATATGGAAATTAGAAAGAGCTCATCAATCCAAAATTCAGTTACACCCTCTGAAAAATAAGTTTGATTATTTCATATTCATTTATGCCTTGCTGGTATTCTCTGTGTATGGAATAGATAGGGGGCATGGAAAATGGAACACTGGATTTGAAAACTGGAGGCCTGGATTTTTATACCAGCTCTGGATCTTTCCACATGTCTGACCTTAGATAAGAATTCATCTTTTTCAGCTTCGGTTTCCTCCTCTGTAAAATGAGGGGAGATTGGCTGGATGATCTCTAAAGTCCCTTCCAGCTACAAGATCTACTCTTTCTGATTCAGAAATAAATAAAAGGGTGGAGAATTTTTTAAATCAGTCCAATCTCTATCTTGCCCAAGTTACTGGCTTATTTTTTGGCACCTGGCCTCCTAAACAGTTTGACAGGAGTTGACATTAGTGAATGTCCATTGCATTTGAGGAAATGTTGAGGGAACTGGAAATGTTTATTCTAGAAAAAAGAAAACTCTGGGGCAGGGGTGGTGGTGGATGTGATTGCTGTCTTCAATATTTGAAAGAGTATTGTATGGAGGGATGATTATATTCTATGGGGCTACAGTGGTAGAACTAAGAGAATTGAGTGGAAATTGCACAGAGGTTAATTTAAAATTGGTATCAGTGGTAACTTCCTTATAATTAAAACTGGAAAAAATGCAGTGAGCCTTCTCAAGAGTTTATTTTGTTCCCCTCTTTGGAAATCTTAGTGGAAAAGCTAGATAAAGGTGTGACATCTGGACTTTGGTGACATAGTATAGTAGGAATCCCTTCATCATATTGGTAGCAGTAATTGGCTACCTTGGTTCCATATAGCTCTCAAATTCTGTGAGTCTCTGTCCAGTACATCTTTTAACATGCCTTGTGATAGTTGAACAAAAGTAAATAACTGGCAGCTATTTACATCATGGTGGCACAGGTGGTTCTAGCACTCAGAACTTTAAATAGGAAAAACTGTACCTGGAATCAGAAGCAGCAAAGCCACAGTGCTGTTATGGTGAGTATATAACATGGAGATCTTGGGTCACTGACATGAGTTATTTGGGGCAGCTTGCTTCTGTAGAAATCTGCTAAGTTTTTTTATAATCCAATCTGATCAAACAGTCTCTAGGGATACAAAGACAAAGCAAATGAATAAGCAAATGAAAAATACAAGCAAATAAAATCCAAGTAATCCACTCATCACAGTTATCATTTTTTTTCTTGACACTACTGGACATTCAGTGGATTTAAAATGTTTCTTACAATTTACAGAGTTCTCTTGCCAAAAAATGAATCTATATAGGCATAATGGTAATTATGGCCAACCTCTTCTTGGAGCCAAATCCTCATGGACTAACCATTATCTGTCTCATACATATTCTCATCAGAAATGATAAATATTTCTCTCTTCTAAATCTATCATCTCCTTTTTATTTCACAATTACAGATGGGACAGACCTGCTCTCCAAGCAAGGGTGCTGAAGTAGACAGTAGGAAGGCCAAACACACTTCGTATGGTTCCAAGTGGGATCTATTTCTAAAAATAACCCCCCAGCATCCATTCCTCAAATATTAAATTCTAAGTTGCAATTAATAATTCATTTTTATTAATACAGATAATTCCTCCGGGTCATTTAAAATGTATTCGGTACTACGAGAGGGAATCAAAGCCAACATGAATTCATTTCTTCTGGCCAGTTTCTTTATTTTTTTGTGAAGTAGAATAGATACAGAACAGCTGACATAATTTGAATGGGAAAACAAAATCATCAAATCTGCAAATTAAAAAGAAAAAGAATGAGAAGAAAACAAAATGAAAGCCTTTGGAAACAAGGAACACAGAGTTTCTCATGAAGAAGTAACATAATCAAATGGAAACTCTGGTATGTATCTCAGTAGTAATGAGGATAAGATTTTCTATGCTGTGGGGCCCTTTCATGTTCACAAAATTTCCTAACCTATAATGACCTAGAGAGATAGTTAAGAACCATAGTATTATAATCAAGATCACATGTGTGGAATAAACTCCTACAAAATGAGACTTGGCACTTCTATTTGTAACTCCTAGTTGCATGGGCAAAATAATAAGTTCAACATACTCAAGTGTTACAGAGAAAAGTCAACTCCTGGTACTGAGGAGAAACACAATGAATCAAATGGTCAAAGGAATCAGTGTTTTAATGTATTGGTGAAATTGTATACTGATTCAACCATTCTGGAGAGCAATTTGGAACTATGCCCCAAGGGTTGTAAGACCATGCATGCCCTTTGACTAAGCAATACCACTACTAGATCTGTATCCCAAAGAGATTTAAAAAAAAGGAAAGGAAGTATGTATATAAAAATGTTTATAGCAAATTTTAAAGTGCTGGCAAAAAATTAGAAATTGAGTGGATGCCCTTCAATTGGGGAATGGCGGAACAACTTTTTGCATATAATAGTGATGGAACACTATTGTGCATTAAGAAATGATGAGCAGGATGCTCTCAGAAAAAAAACAAAACATGGAAAATTTTGCATGAACTTATGTGAACTGAAAAAAGTAGAACCAAGAGAACATTGTACATAGTAACAGCAATATTAGATGATGATCTACTGTTAATGGGATGCTGGGGTGCTTGTACTCAGACTACACTTTCAAAATCAAATTTCTCCCTAGCCTCAAGACACTATCTCTGGCAGTTTCCCTCCAGTCCAAGGACCCTATCTCTGGCAGTGACTCATGAGTGGGCCCAGTAAAACAAATTATACTTCCCTGTTACAAGAACAAGCTGACCGCTGAGGAATTTCCCTTGTACTATCTTGCATCAACAGAACTATCAGGCATGATGCCCACAGTTACCGTATGCAATCCAGAGGTCAAACTATAGATGTAAACTCCTGAAACTATCTTCTTACAGACATAACAGCCAAAAACATACTCCTTAGGAACCCTTTCTTTGCCCCTCCCCCTCATCATTTCTACTAGTGAATGACATGGTTGTATGTTATCACCTAATTAGCATACTTGGCACATAATCTACCACTTTTCCTATATAAGCTTTAGCATCATTCCTGTTAAGTTGAAAGTTTCCTAAGGAGCTCTGCCCACCATGGCAGAATTCCTTAGGGACCTCTGCCTGCTGTATAGCATAACAATAAATCTTTGTCACCTTGACTTAAAGAATGCTTGAGTCTATGAATTCATTCCAGATGACCCCATCTTATACTCCAGTCCTTGAGGGTCTCAACCTCTCAGACCTCAACATTAATTGCTAATCTCAGCCATACAATGATCTAAGACATTTCTGTAGGACTTATGATGAAAGGTGCTGTCCATTTCCAGAGAGACAAGTGGTAGAGTCTGAATGCAGATCAAAGATGTTTTTCTTTTATTTTTCTTGGGTTTTCTTTCACAAAATGACTTATATGGAAATGTTTTTTGCATGACTACACATGCATAAGCTATGTGAAATTACTTATCTTCTCAATGTGGGGGGTGGTGGAAGAGAGAGAGATAACTTGGAACTCAAAATTTGAAAAAAATGCTAAAATTGTTGTTACATATAACTGGGAAAACAATGTTAAATAATGAAAGGAATCAGCATTTGGAACCAGGATATTACAGGCTAAGACTGGACATTGATGGATCTGAATCATACTCAGGGTCCTTGGTAGTACCAGGAATCCTGGAAAAAATGTAAAATAATAGTTCGTGACTCCTTCCATTATGCTCTAAGGCAAAAAAGAATAATAAAAGGTCACCTGATTCATCTGCTATTTCCAGGAAAGATTAAACCTGATCCAGCTCAGACTTATTAGCTATCCCAGTATAAGAACCCATTTTAAGAGCTTCCTTTAGTAAAATTTTAGTCAAAGTCTGTTATTGCTTTCTTTTCTGGAAAAACAAGAAAGATGCTCCATATACATGAAATAATTTTTATTCCTTGATAAATTATGGATAGTTTAGAAATCTTCAATACAAATAGTTCAATACAACTGTGATTGTTTAAGATTGATGAACATTATGAACATCCAGTTTAAATGAGTTGAAAGTGGTTTTAAAAAGTGAAAATTGTTTCCAAATAATGAGACTTAGCTAAAGGAAAATGATTCCAAACATTTGGCATTAGCCTTAGCCATATTAAACTTGTTATGCATACTTCAAACAGTTTGAGCCTGATCAAGATAAGTTCAAACAAACCACCTTCACATAGCCTGAAGGAAGTGACATGAGTAAATGATATTTTACACTTGATTCTGACCAATGAGGAGGAATTGCTGGGTGAAATGGAAATTTTAGGAACCTTAGAAGGAAGTGAGCAGGCCATATATTCATGAGAGCCCAGAATGGGAATGTGTGCAAATTCTATGATTCTGGGAAAAAAAAAGATAAGTTTTAAGGGTTTAGACAGAAGAAAGGTAGTAATCTCTGGCAGGGATTCAGTAGGTATGGGATGTATGTAAAAATGAAACTCTGAAAATGCAATTACAAGTAATTAATTTGAGAAATATAATGTGTAACATCTAAACAGCCAGATGTTATTTCACAGGTAGATCTCCAAGGAGCTCAGTTTTTCAATAATAATAATAATGGTTAATATATGTGTGCATATGTATATACACACATACATATATATATATACATACATATTATATATGTGTATGTAATGCCTTTTAAGTTTTACAAAATCATTATGTCCTTTGTCCCTTATAACAATTAGGCATTTCAAATATAATCTCCATTTGAAAATAAGGAAGAAATTAGAGTTCAGAGAGGTTATGACATGCCCATGCACATATTACTAGTAACTGTGGAAAATAGGACTCAAACCCCTGTGTTCCCTGACTATAAATCCACTGTTCATTTCACTATATAATGTTGTAAGTAATGGAAACAAGAGTACAAAACTTCAGAAAGATAAAAGGAAGAGAATAGTTCTGTATGAATAGCATAAGAAAGAGCAAAGCTCAAAGAGTTGGGTGAGGCATATGAAAAATTCTTGACAAGAAAAAGCAAATATTTTAATGTTATGGAGAAGAAGAAAGATGAAAAGCAAAGAATAAGTCCACTGCTTGGTTGCATGGGACATGGGGACAGATAAAAAAGAGAAATGCTCAACTTCTATTTTGCTTTAGTGTTCTTTGTCAAGGAAAATGCTCTGATAACTGGGCAGGATGGAACAAAAACCAGGTTAAGATGAATGTGTGACTAAAGATATATGAGAAGATAGAATAGGAGCATTAAGTGCCCTCAATGAGTTGAAGTTAGCAGACCCAGATGAATTGTGTCCTAGAATACTGACAAAAACTTCATATGAGTACTGACTTGCTGTCTTTGAGCAATCAAGAAGAGAATAAATGTCATAAGAATGGGGATGGACAAATGTCATGATTTTCACAAAGAAGAATAAAGGGGGAATCTAACTACAGACTATAAAATTGAGGTCAATCTCTGGGATATGTCTAAAATGTATGAATAGTTTGTGAATACTTTGGAAGGAAAGTAGTGATCCATGTAAGTCAACAGAAATTCAGTAAGAGTAAGTAGTGAATGACTAACATAATTTTCTTCCTTTCTTTTTTAATATTGCTTTTATTTTATTGTTGTTGTGATTATTATCACTACTTGTATTGTACTCTGTGGTTCATAATATATTTTTAATGTTTTTTACCACTTAAAAGTATTTTTTCAATTACATTTATAAATAATTTTCAACCTTCATTTTGTAAGATTTTGAGTTCCAAATTTTTCTCCCTCCCTTTCTTCACTTCCCCTCCCCAAGACAGCAAGCAATCTTATATAGGTTATACATATACAATCACATCAAATATAATTACACAATCATGGTGTAAAAGAAGAATAAGAACAAAAGGGTAAAAACCATGAGAAAGAAAAAAAAATAAAAGAACAAAAATAGTTCGCTTCAATCTGCACTAAGACCCTATAGTTCTTTCTTTGGATGTGGATAGCATTTTCCATCTTGAATCTTTTGGAATTGTCTTGGATCATTTTGCTAAGAAGAGCTAAGTCAATCATAATTGATCACTTCACAATGTAGCTGTTACTGTATACAATGTTCTCCTGGTTCTGCTCACTTCACTCAATGTCAGTTTTCCAGGTTTTTTTTCTGAAATCCAACTGCTCATCATTTCTTATAGAATAATACTATTCCATTACATTCACACACCACAACTTGTTCAGCTATTTCCCACTTGATGGGCATCCCATAATTTGCAACCTTTTGGTACTACAAAAATAGTTGCTATAAATATTTTGTATATGTAGTCCTTTTACCTTTTTTACAATCTCTTTGGGATACAGATCTAGCTGGATTAAAGGTTGTACACAGTTTGGTAGCCCTTCAGGCATAGTTCCAAATTGCTCTCCAGAATGGTTAGATTAGTTCACAACTCCACAAAAATGCATTACTGTTCCAATTTTCCCATATCTTCTTCAACATTTAATGTGTTCCTTTTATGTCATATCAGTAAATCTGATAGATATGAAGTTGTACCTCAGAGGTCTTTTAATTTGCATTTTTCTAATCAATAGTGATATAGAGGATTTATTATTCACATGACTATAGATAGTTTAATATCTTCATCTGAAAACTGCCTGTTCATATCTTCCGACCATTTACTAATTAGGGAATGACATATTCTTATATACTTGATTCAGTTCTCTACATATTTTAGAAATGAGGTCTTTATCAGAGACACTTATTGTAAAGATTGTTTCCCAGTTTTTTGCTTTCCCTCTAATCTTGGTTACTTTGGTTTTGTTTGTCCAAAAATTTTTTTAATTTAATGTAATCAAAATTATCCATTTTGCATTTCATAATGTTCTCTATCTTCTGTTTGGTCATAGATTCTTCCCTTCTCCATAGGTATGATAGACAAACTACATAATTTTCTTTTTTGACTTGGCTACCAGGTGAGAGAAGGTAAGGGTTGCTATAATGAGATATCTAGTATTCTTGGATTCTAGGACTCAACAAATAATCTGAACTCATACTTATGATCAAGATGAAGAAACATTGGATGACAGTGTAGTTAGGTGAATTTGGAAATGATTGATCAAACTCAGAGTAGTAATTCAATAGTTATAAATATGAAACTCTACACTTGGGTCAAAGAAATATTCTACACAAATGTAAAATGAATGAAATGTGGCTACACAGTAGTTCAACTACAAAATACTGAGGCAATATAGTGAATTATAAGTGCAAGCATCATCATTGTGATGTAGTCATCATTCAATTCAATACCCTCTTATTATACCCAAAGTAAGCACTAGGTTAGGCAGTAGGGATACAAATATAAAATAAAATAAAATAAAATAAAATAAAATAAAATAAAATGTACCTTACCTTTAAATGTATTCATTCTATCAAGGAAAATAACATATACACATATAAATATAAATAAAAAATTAAAAAATAAAAAGGTTTAATGTAGAAAGTGGCATCAAATCCAAATTTTGAAGAGAGCTAGGGGTTGTAGATGGAGAGGCCAAGAGAGAATGTATTTCAAGCATTATGAAAAACTATTCAAATTTTCAAAGATGAGAGATAGATTGCCATGCATGGAAAGTAGGAAGTTCCATTTTGATTGGGCACAAAACCTTACACACATTAGGCATTTAATAAATGCTTACTGATTTGATTTGCCATAGGGTGTATAACAGACAAGATTCAGTTTGGGAAGAGCTTTAAATTCTAAACTGTGGAGTTGTTTTTTTTCATCTAAGAAGTAATGGAGCTTTTTGAGTAAGGGCATGATGTGGTTAGATATATGATTTAGAAATGTCACTTTGGAGTCTAAGTGGAGGATAGATTGGAAAAAGTAGAGACATAACATTAGAAAACAAAGTATAAGACAATTTCAATAGTCTAGGCAAGAGATGATGGTAGTTTGAACTAGAATAGTGACTGTGTGACTCCAGAATAATATGAGAGCTTTTGTGGAGTTTGAATCAACAGGATTTGGCAACTAGGCAAAATGGAACTTGATAGTCTCCATGCACAGCAATCATTTTTCCCATATTTGCAATTTTGCATGGTGGAGCAGAGGGAGATAAAAGTAAAGAAAAACATTTAGGTTTTTAATCTTGGTAAAAAGGATTATTATGGTGCCTTTAGCAGAAAAAAAGGAAATTTAGATGAGTGATGGGTTTTGGGGGAATGAATATTAGTTCTGTCAGACATGTCAAATTGAAATATTTTTGAGACATTCAGTAGAAACTATGCAATAGATAGTTGTTGAGGCAAAACAGAGACTAAAGCTAGATATATAGAGCCAAGAGTCATCTGTGTAGAAGATAATGACACTATAGGATTTTGTGGAGTCACTAAGAGAGCATGTATAAAAAGACATGAGAAGAGACACAACCTTGAATGCATCCCCAGTCAGAGAGCAGGAGACGGATGTTGAGCCAGAAAAGGTGAGATAAAGAATCAGCAGATTGGAGATGCTAAAATGAGAATTGTTATAAAAACACAGAAAAAAGAAAGCATTCTCCAGGGTAAAAACATTCAGAGAAATAAAAGAAGATAACTGAGAAAAGACTGTTGGATTAAGGGATTCAGAAATTATTGGTAACTTTAAAGTGAGTAGTTGCTATTGAATGATGAGTTAGGACCCATATTGTGAGAGGCTGAGAAATGAATGAGAGGAGAGGAAAAGAAGGTAATATATATAGATTTGTTCACTTCTTTTTTTTAATTTATTTTTTTTT